>NC_082608.1:6505034-6805034 GCF_030936135.1 Gavia stellata | reverse complement strand
AGTATTTCAGGGCCTGCCATGGTATCCCTCTGAATGCTCCTCAGAGGTACAAAAGCTGTCTAACCTGTCTTGCAACTAAAATTAAAGTTTATTCTAATAAACTAATTTAAACTAATTAATTAACTAATAAAATAATAAACTTATTAGAATAAACTAATCTACTCACAGCATCAGATTCTAAGGGCAGCTGTAACTTAACAAAATCCAGGCAACATTCATCTTCATGGAAGAGATCTAAATACCTCTTTTCCATTTCAGAATTTCTCTTCCAATCTAAGGTTTAACAAGAAATCAAAGATTTTGTTGTAAATTTGTTTATAATTAAGAGACTATACTTCTCCACTAAATGTCTGATTTATATCACTACAGATTTTGCCAGTAGCGTTTTCCAACTTGCTAAACCCAGTCATAATCTCAAGTAAGTACTGCAGTTCTTCAAAGGTATTTATGTGCCCAAATTCTAATGATTTACTGCAAAGTAGCCATTTAACGTCTTTCAGGATGTAGACTGAAATCTCATGATTTTTATGGATAGATTAGTTTTGATAGACAGAGTCTTAGGTAATATAGCTGCTTTTGAAATCTGTATCTTTGGTATGCCATGTACTTGATCAAGAATGATAATGCAATGTGTTGACCACACTTTATAGCCAAATCTGGCCCTGAAGGTGACTCTGAGAGATACGTGTGTGCCTCTGAAGGCAAATCAGCTATATATAAATCAATTTAGAAAAATATAAAAAATATAATAAGAAAACACTCCCAGGGAGCTTACTAATAGGTTTGGCAACCTGTCTTTTATATTTAGATTTATCAATAAACTAAGAACCATCACTGTCTATTATCAGGCACATAAGCTTCAAGGCTATATTTTTCGATTATACAATTTTCATGAATACTGTCTCTAATCAAAGTACCCTACCTGCTAATTCATGTCCTGACATGGCATTTCAGAAGAGAGAGCTGGATTCCATGACTGTTTTACAATATAATGAAAACTGTTTGAATGATCACATCTTAACATACTTTCAAATGGAAAACTCAGTTTACTTTTAACTGTAGAATTGTGATCTGTTTCCAGAATATCAGAACCTCAGTCATTTTTTCTCATAAGTAAGGCTGAAATAATTTTATTCCCTTTTTAGGATCATGGGATAATTTGGGTTAAAAGAGGCCTCAGGAGGTTTCTAGTCCTGCCTCCTGCTCAAAGTAGGCTCAGCTACGGTCTGTGAAGACTGGTCAGTGCTTTATCCAGTTCAGTCTTGAAAATCTCTAAGGATGAAGACTGCACGACCTCTCTGGGTAACCTGTTCCTCTGCTTGGCCAGCCTTGGGGGGAAAAAGGTTTCTTCTCATCTTCAGTCTGAACCTCTCTTGTTTCTACTTGTACCTGCTGCCTCTCACCCTCCCACCATGCATCACTGTGAAGAACCTGGCTCCACATCCTCACTAACCCCCGCACAGGCACTGGGGGCTGCTGTGAGGTCCCCCCAAAGCCTTATCTTCTCCAGGCTGGACAAGTCCCAACACCTGAGCCACTCATGGTGGCCCTCCACTGAACTCACTCCAGGTTTGTCAATGTCTGTCTTGTCTTCTTTGATATTTACTAACAAACAACAGCAGTTATCACAAAGTGATGGGCAAAATAGAATCCCAGAAGCCAGTGTTGTCTTCTCATTACAAAAATGGTTTTTACAGGGCCATGATATCACCAGTAGATTGTATTCTGATGTCTGTCACTGGCACACTGTATTTCTGAGTTTAGTCATTCTTGCCTTTGATATTTATAGTGTCTCTCCCTCTTCTAGGCATTTAATGACTTATTTGTTCACAAGTCACTTGAGAAAAAAAGTTGACATAGTAGCATTTTTGTACTTCAAAGTAATGGAAATAATGGAGAGATGGTACTGATTAAAATATGATCACTGACTTGAACTGTATAGGATGGACATAATTCCCGTTCTTGTCCTCCCAGGAACAAAGCTGTATATTTACTTTTGCTTTCAGTTCCTAATCGCAGGAATGTTCAATTGGAAAATGCACCTATTTTCAGTTATGGCACTCCTCTGTGCTCCCGACTGCTCTTTTCCAGTGATTTAACTTAACTGCAGCAGAGAGAGGCTGGATGAGAGCAGTGAGGGATGACATCACATCTGTCTGAATTAACAAGGTGATAAATAAGTACAGTAAGTCCAGCTGAATGGATCGACAAATAAGTAGAACTATGTTTTCCCATAGCTGCCTAACATAAATCACAAGAACTCCAGTCTTTGGAAAACTCTCCTTTAAACCAAGACTAATTAATTTCACATTCTTGGTTTTTGTACATGTTAATACCTTTTATATGTCCTTAACCTGAACAATCTTTTGACTTTTTAAGTTCTAATGTGTCATATATCTTTAATAAATAACTGCTAGGGTTGTTTCTTCCACCTTATTTTTCTCCTGTTCACACCATACATACTTCTACATATTTATATTTATTACAAATGCTGTGCCTACTCTGTCTATAAATTATTAAGAATTGTCTACATGAAAGATGTTCTACTTTATTTTTAATTTCATTGATTAATACTTTCATTCACTGACTATATTATCAATAGTTTTAACCAACTCTCTTGTTTTCAACCAATGTAAAAATGGTCACAACTAAACAACAATAATCTTTACTTTGAACATGTACAATGAAGACATATTTTTTGTTGTTAAGCATTATGTTAGAGCTGAGAAACAAGAGTCTGGGAAAATAACTCACGTCCTTGACTTTGGCACCAAATTTCTTTCCGATCTTGACCATATCAAACAAAACTCAGGCTAAACTTTTGTCTTCAAGGTTTCTTAATATTTTATTCTGATACACTGTATGAGGGACTGAAGCTGCCCTTCAGGGACCCTTAGTGCAGTGACATTACAATGGCAGCTTGCCTTGCCTTCTGCCACCCCAGAGGAACCGGAAGAGAAATTTATCCACACAATGGAAAAGAGCCATTGAGGATGGTTAAGCAGCATGTTTTCTAGGGCTTGGGTTAAGGAGTTAGCTGGAGGAGAGCCAGGATTAAAAGAACTGCAATAACTCCGGCTTGTAGGTCTCGGCTGATTGTCCAGGGGTTTGGCTTAGTCCAAAACCACTCTGATTTTTGGCAAAACCTAGGTTCTGTCTCTTCATTTAAATCTCATTAACAATTCCAGAGACATGATTCTTAGAGAAACATCACCAAAGAAGCATGCACAAGGAAGAAAATGTGAGAAAAGGTAAAGTGCTTTTGACAGATGAGTTTCATGATCATGCATATGCAAGTAATAATGGGCAGTTTTAAGACTTATGTGACCTGGACTGACAAAAGTTGATAAGTAAACCTCACTGGTATCTCTGAGAGAGGAAGCTGTAAGAAGCCCCATATTTGAGATGATTTATATTACTGAATTGTACATGCTGAAAGTAGAATGAAAATCTTGGCAAAGTCTTCATTTCCAGTGCTAAGAAAGAACTAAAGAACTGGACCTGCTCCCTAAAATTATTCCCCCTGCTGTTTTCCTACTTCATTTATTTTCCCTGCAGAGGTTTGGGCTTCAGCTCCACTCTCTAGATAAACAATATCAAGAACAGATGGGGTAATATGTAATTGAAACACCAGAGCGTGCAAATCTGTAGATGTTCTCTGTGAAGAGAACGAAGTAACCAACCAAGCTCGGTGTTAAAAGTCGAAACATCTTCTGACTGGACATTCTGGCTTTTTGCAAACCCTGCTGAAGCTGCAACATTAAAGGGGACAGATTTATGTTTAACATTTTTGATTGATATTTAGTAATTCTTCTATTGCAAAAATAGGTGCAAGACTGCCAAGTCCTTCAGTCCATACCTTTCACTACACTTGTTGCTAAGAAGAGAAAACTGCACCAGATCCTTGGCAGATATAAATGGGAATAGCATTCATGTCTCCAAGGGAGATGTATAAACTGAAATTATGGAGTAATTAGTTCACAATATTGTGATGGTTCATAAAGAATTCTACAAACTAAATAAACTGCAAGTGGTATTACTTTTCTTTTTTAATTATGATTTTAACAAATCCCATTCACTCCCATTCCTTCTAGGCTCCTTTCCTGCTCCTTAGGACTCCAGTGGATTGTAACCGTAAGGGAAAAACTCTAGTACTTATTCAGTGATTGTGGTGTGGTAATACCACTTGGTACATTTAACGGTGATAACAAGAAATGATGAAACTGAAGGATATTTTCAGGATTAGTCAATCTAGGTCTCAAATTGTATTTTCTATAGCTAATTTTCACAGTTCCACATCCAAGTATGTAGAGAATAGCATTCTTATAACAACACTTTAACACCTGTTGGTGTATAATTACTGACATGGTATTTTCAGAGCAGACCTCTAGGAAAATAGGAACAGATTTTGCATTATTTTTCGTTTCTAACAGGCAAACTGAGTAAGACAGAATAAAAATTTCTTCCAAGAGTCATAGATTAAACTGGATCAAGAACAGGGGTTCTTGAATCTCTTATCTCCTTTAACTCAGATCACTAAACGTTTTTTTTTTCTGAAACTATTCAGAGCTGTCCAGGTCTTGCAGACTGCTTATAAAGCTGTTGCTCTTCTGCAGCACCGCTATTTCTATGCAAAATGGTAGAATTTAAATGTATGACTTTCACCACTGCTGTCCATACGTTGCTCTTTGAAGTCCTTAGTTTTGTTTAGTATTAGATAACTGAAGATAATGTTCATAAAAGTCAGTAATACCAGATAAAATTATCCCTCTTCAAGAGAAGACCTATTCCACTAAAAGACACTAACGGCTTCCTAATGACACCAGTTTGTTAAGGAGCCCTCTCAATTCTTCTCTTAAGGGTGTTTTAGCATGCAAATGACACCAAGAAATACGTATTCTTTAATACCAACCTTTCTCTGCTGTATTGGTCCATTAAAGCCCAACTCAGTGTTCACAGAAGTGATTGCTCAGGGAGCTTATTGAGCACTATGAGAGGGGAAATGGGGGCACATCATATTCCTGTGGCACTCAGGTGGCAGTCGTCATGTTGACCCATGCACTGAGCACCTGTTTCAGAGAATCCTTCTACAAAGTAAAGGTATGGATGGACGTGGGGCTAGTCACCTCTGAAAAGTGAGAACATATAGAGACCTGTAAAACACACTTACCAATATTGTAGAAGAGACTGGTTGCTACTGCCCAGACTGTTCCTGTATAATTTGGAAGATAATCTTAGTCAAATGAGGAAGATGTTTGAATTTGCAAATGACTGGCAATAGTCTAAACAAAAGATTAAGTTGACTATATAATTTCTTTGCTCCTTCACCAGAAACAACTGTATTTATATTTACCAGAAATCTTCTATATTGGCATTCATTCCCAAGTGAAGCTGTTCTACCATATGTATCAGATGTTTTAGTTTCCCTAAAGAAAAAAAAAATCAGTTAATTTATGATGGAATATTTCTTTGACTATTTCTATAGCCCACTTAGGCCAAGAATGATAGGGAAGACTGATAACTATAAGGTTTTATCTATAGAAAGAGGAAATGCCGGTATTTGTTTGCTGCAAAAGATCTGAAATTGGAGCTAGTAAACTCAGTCTGGTGGTACATACAGTCTGAAGGTACATGAGATATAAATCTCCTCATTCTGCAAAACTATGAGGTTTTCTCCTGAACTGTTATTGTCCTAGCGTTCACGAGCTATGTTAATAGACATTTACAAAGACTGTTTTTAAACTGAATATATCATTACTTAGGATAACTGACATTAATATGATGTGAAAAAATTCCTAATTCGAATACAGAACGAACAGATATATGACAGACAAAATGGAACTCGGGCCTATTTCTAACACACAAAAAACTACCACCTTCCTATCAATATGGTGATTAAGCTTTATCAGCCATACAACAATTATTGCCCTTGTTTATTTTTTGCACTGTCAAAAATGGAAGCTGCCTTTCAAATGCAAAAATGTAAGAGTCACCATAATTAAAGGAAATGCTACAAGTTCATTTCCGTGAAATTAAAATAAAAAAAAAAAATCAAAAACGGAAAAAAAGGAAGGAGTTTAAAGCCTAGATGTTTAGACAGCCCTGCAAGCCCCCTTGTGACCTTACTCTGATATTTAACAAAACATTAATCTTCTTGCCAACAATTATAAAGAATACAGTGATGTAGCTGGGGCTCAGTGAGTGAGTAATAGTAATTCCATTGTTCTCTTTTATTTATGCCTTGGCTGTACCAGGCAGATGAGGTAAGTTGGGGCTTTTTATATGTTATTATTCTGAACTGGCAATACATAAAGGCTGATTACACAAATATCTGTCTGTTTCTGAAGCACTGTTTCACACCTCCTTCCAGCTCATGATCAAAGCGTTTCAACATTTTATTATGAAATCATGAATCCCCCCTTAGTTTGCATATGAATTATAGTCTTTTTTTTAAAAAACACTGGTGTACAACAGTGACAGTGCCTTTTGAACCAAGGAACAAAACAAGGTGTTTTACATTACTTCTTGAAGGCAATGACTTGCTGAATAATTCTGTTTGTTGGAGCACAGTCCAACCTCCCTATTGAATACAAAAGCCTTGAGACCAAAGAATTTTTTTTCTGTGAACAGGCCAGTGATTTTGTTTCGCTTGTAAGAAGTAAAAAAGCAGAGCCCTATTAAGAAGTTGAGAAAACGTTGCCATGTAGCTGTAATTATAACAAATCTAAAGGAGCTTCTCTCTGCTTTTCTGAAATGCAGTAGTTACACTAAAAATTGAAAATAATTCAATTATCCAGTTAATAACATCCCACTGTAAAAACCTTGCATTCTGAAAGGTTCCAAGTGGGTTTCACATATGTGCCATAAAGCACACTGAAAGAGTGGCCAAGAAGGTGGCAAAGCATAGCCCAGTAAGTGATAAGCAGGTATCCTGCACCCGCTTCCTAGGAGAACTGTTACGGTATCTTTAAGATTCACACTCACTACATTTCAAGGATCAACTTCATAACAAAACTCGTGATGCTCAATCTTTCTCCTTCAGAAAGAGGAGGGGTTAAGGTATCCACACTGGTTTTTTACCCTCTAAAAAATTTGCATTTCAAAGCCTCAGAACTGTGAATCAGGGGTAAGACTTCCACTGACTTTCCCAAGAACTACATCCAGTTGTCGATGCTTATGCCAAGATGCATGTTCCTGTATGACATACATACCTAATCGAATGCCAACAGTTGTTCTTTTACACATACCATGTTTTCCTTCACAGTATTCTGAAAAGTGTGCCATTCCTATAAAATACATTTATATTCTAAGGATTTTTCAAGTTTGCTTTACAGAATACAAATACGAACTGTGGACAACCTTATGAATAGAAAGGACATTTTGTTAGGCTTTATTGTCAGTGATTTGCAACTATTCATTTTGTTGAAAGTCATGCCATTTGTGCCACTTCAGTCAAAGCAGGATTTGGTCCATAATTATTGACCTCTTTTATTTGTAATGACATCTCCCTCTGTTCACTTCTCTGTATTGGCAGAGACTGATTCAGCTCATCTTTATAAATCTGATGATGTCACCAAATCAAAATTTAAGGTGGGAGGGTAAAGAGAAATTGCTTCTGTGTTTCATTACCTGCCTAAAGAATGAAGGATCTAAACTCTGATCTCAGCACTTCCGTATAGCTATACAGTGAAAGATCATATAGCCAAGGCAACAGCCTAGCTAAGGATACTTGGTTTGTTAAAAGAATTTTTCAGATCATCAGTAGGTGGCTAAAGTAATTAAACTTAGCACAGCATCTATTTTCTGAACAGCTAAAGGCTTTGCTTGTTACACTGAATAGTATTTTCCTCTTGGAGTAAACCCATGGAGGTTGTCCAAAAGCAGATTCAACTCAATGGCAGCTAACGTAACCTGGCTCCGTAGTACTAGTGGGACTGCAGTGCTGGGGCTGGGAAAACTCATACATCTTCGGTCATATGATGTAATTTCTTTCGCCAGCCAATTCAGTACATTTGAAACATTTTGCAAAACTGGCTACCACTTCAGACTTTCTCTGTGAAATAACTTTGAATATGCATCTTTGACCTTATGATCTTTTCCTCAGCACAGCCTAAATCTGGGGTGGGTTTAGATTCTGCACATTAACATAATTGCATTTTCTATACTCGTGTATTTTAAAGCAGAACAGAACAGCATTGCATTGTGTGAGATTAACAGTTATGTTTTTATCAGTATAAGTACATTACCATTGAAATGCATTAATTCATCTATAAAAACCCTAATATTACTCAACCTCCTTGTGCAGACCTAATAGAAGTGCCAGACCGAAAAAGGAGATATCCCTGTCCAAATGTCAAACTTCAGAAAATAATCCATCTGGTCCTATTCACAGACAGACAGGCCACATCTCTGAGTACCTTGCAAAATCAATGCTCTCCATGCATGAGACACAAACTAACAAAGGCAAGAATTCAGAGCTGAGCCTTAAGCCCTGTTCATAATTTGTTTCATTGTTGCAGCACATATGAGATATGTAAGACCCCCAGCAGCTTTGAAGCTCCTGTTCTGTTCCTGCACAATAGGGGCGAGTTAAGGATTGCATTGTATCCGTATCCCCTCAGTTCTGGTGCCTGTGTAAGCTTTAAAGAAGACACTTAATGTTATCTGAATGAGGTTTTATGATAATGTTGAAGAAACAAAATAATATTTGGGAAAAGTAATAAAATCCTCTCTCAAACTAAGATACATTAAAACTGGCTCAATATATCATGCAACTCATTATGTGAGATTACACCATTCCTCTGAGCTATGAATTTACATAGTACTGGAAACCATAAGAGATAAGAAAAGGCACTTGTAGCCAATTCTGTAAGAAAGACATTTTTTAATTTGAGAAAATATACTTTTGCAGGACAGATACTTTTACGACCAACCTAGTAAATTTCTACTTCAAAACCTAATTTTATGGAACAAAATTTATCAAAGCTAATGTTATATTATGTGGTTTTGCCCATTTTTTATATTATTATCTTAATAATTGTTTTGGAGTCTCATGAATCCCAGGCTTTATGGGATAGATATTGCATTAGCTATACTTTAATGGATCACAATGACAACTACTTGTAGAAGCACTACTGTATCACATGCACAGAATCTATCACCATGGAGTATTTAAACAATATTAAAACCATACAGAACAATAGCATAGCTAAATGCAGTTATCAAAACAAGTTTCATTCAAAAGGCTTAGAAATCCTCATTCTTTACCTCTTTTCTACTTAACAGCACTTAAGTGTATAGAACATGTGAACATTTCTGTAAAATTTGTAAAAACAATACTTTCAATATTATCAATACAGAATTAAGCTGCAGGCTGCATAAAAATTTGGAGTACATCTTGAGGGACTCAGAATGAAGAAGGCTATCCAGGAACAAAACGGTACTGTATTATGCTGATGCAATTAACATTATATCATTTGTCATGTTGCTGGCCCATGTAGCCTTGTAGCCTCTGCCTAGAAATATCTGATGTTTTTGCAGGTTAACTAGAGATAAGCGTGTTCACAGTTCTAGAGCTCCAGGTCAAGATGACTTTTAGGTCTCCCAAAACTGGAACATGCAGAGTATTTTAGTTAAGTATTGCTGACTCAAGGACATCTTTAAGTATGAAAAAAGAGCCACAAGCTTAGCACAACTAGTAGAAATCCTAGAGCCTAAGTTATTTTCATTTCAGGTTCCTGAATTATCAGGGCAAAAGTACTGTACTGAGCTCTTATTACCCAGAAGCAAAGCTGCAAGTAGTAATGGTTTAAGAAAAATACTGACGAAACATAAGGTGGAACAGCCTCTGGAAGTAAAAGAACCTTCAGCTTCCTTAGGGCAGGTAGATGCTGCTCTGTGAGGGCTCTAGCTGCACTAAAGTTGGCTGAACTTCTAAGGAAAGCAGTTCTATTTCTCCTTTGAATACTCCTGCTACCAGAACCCTGAAGGGGAATTAGGAGAGAGCTGGGTACCCTTCTAATTTGGGAAAGTGGTCAGGGAAAAATAAAGGAGGAGGATACAAACACTGGCTGGTTAGCATGCATGTATCTTATCTTTAAATTTTCTGAGAAATGTTGCTGTTTTGTTTCCTCTTGTCTTTCCAGCTGCACAGTTACTAAACTTCTGCTGAAGTGGATGAGGAAGAAATGTTATTTTTTGGCTCTAACTTGGCATTCTACACTTGAGACTTCTCTTGTGTGAGGTAAGCTTAGCTTGCCTTACACTTGTTGCTGCCATATGGAATTTAGTGTAGCCTTTGACTCTGGTTTCTTCTCTCTTTCATCTTCTGATCCTACTATTTCCACTTGTCAACTGCATTTAATACACATTTCCAAACTCTGTGCTTACTGTAGCAACAGTACATCTAGGGGCAGCTTCAAATCAGTTACTGTAACAGTCTCCCTGACAAACTTGCTCCATCTCCTCCTTCTAAATTGGAGGCTCATGAGACTCAAGTAGCTCATGTGATTTTCTATTTTTTCCCCAAATTTTCTCATTACTGTGATGTTTGTTATATTTCTTGAATTCATTCATGTATTTCACACTCAGTGAAATAGATGATGCTCAGTTTACAAAGCCTATTTGCAATACCACCTAAAAATATGACCATGACTATGCTTACAGAAGCATTTAATGATTTTTGTAACTTTAAAGCAAGCTGTTACGGTAAGACCTATACCTCGTCTCAGGCAAGAAAGTACAAAACTGAAAGCTCAAAAGCTCTCTCTTGGCAACCAACCTCAGAGGCATGTAGAAGATCAAACGCACACACATGCTCCACAAAAAACTTTCATTAGAAATTTGAGGTTCTGCTCTTGGGCACACTTGGACCATTATTCACAGAACCCACAATTAAAGCAGTCTTTCCCCTACACCCCCATGGTTTGAACAAACTTGCATTCTCCAGGCATGGCTGGTCACTCCTCCTTTTCCCCCATGGGTTTCACCTCTTTTGCCCAGCATATGAAGGAGCTGGAACCCATTCCTGAAGTCATTTTAACCTGCTTTTCCTGCCCTCTGGATAATTTCAGAAGGAAAAATTGTCTTCTACCGAGGCTACTCTACATTAGCCTATCCAGCTTCGGGATTATGTCTCACAGATCTTTTAACAAATTAACAAGCAAGTTTTATTCAGAAAACTAAGCACTTAAAACTGGGTACCCTATCGATGGTGGTAGAAGGCACTTTATTAAACAGTGACAGACCTAGGCCCTGTTCATGAAACTCTGGGCTAGGCCAAGATCTACAATGGTACTGAGGTGCCTAATTCCTGTCCAATTCAACGAGATTTTAGTACTGAATGCCTACAGTCTGCACCTCAGAAATATTTGCACAAAGGACATGAGATGAAACTTGGGCTCCCATGCAACTTCATGTCATCTTAAGTACCGAAATGGCTTGGCAAACACACAAAAAAAGATACCTGACTGGCATTAGCAGGGAGGTAAGCATTAAGTATGCAGCTCCTAAATCAGTCACATGTTGCACTGCTGAGCAGAACAGTGTTAAATCCTTTTAAAAGTTAGCCTCTAAATACATACAGAAAATGTCTATGGGATTAACCCATATATGATTTTTGAAGATATCTTTTGTCTCCGTAGCATCTGTTCTCATTATGAACTCATTTTCTTATCTATGCTTGGGTCCGTTTCTTAAATCTGAATACTTGACAAACATTTCCACTGGCTTACATGGATCATCAAAGTCTGAAAATGATACTTTCAATATGGTTAATTCATTAGGAAAATAAAAAAAACATCTGCACTATTTTAGTGCTTGTGCTTCCAATGTAATTTTACATTACTTTGTAAATTATGCTAATATTTATCTATATAATCTCAGCATCTTTAACAAATTAACAGTAAGGAGTATCAGTGAAAAGCAAGTTATATCCACTTGAAATAAATTAAGATGCTATTTATATCTGATACACATTCTTCCCAGTCATGATGGGACTGATGTAAGACCATCACTTCACTCAGATATTCCTCTCTCTCAGACATTTCCTTGCGCTCTGTTGCCAAAGTCTATTGTTAACTGTTCATAAAAGGTCTTCCTAGAGACTGATATGTTGCATCGGGTCCTTAGCATGTCTCTCTTTATTTGTGCTGAGATCATATCTCCTGATTTTCTAGCTCTTCTCCTGGAGGTTCTGTGCTGCAGTCCCTTCCTTTTTGAAGTTTTTATTTTCATAGATGACCATTACTTTCTTATATTTAATTCCTCCTAAGTGCTGTAATTTCCCAAATGTTTTTAATTCCATAAGCTGTTTCCTGTGATCTTCTCCAGACTACTTCTCAGCATGGTTTTCAGTTTTCTCTGGGGCTATATTTTTTTTTATCCACCTCTTCCTCTCCTCTCTCTTCCCTCAGTATATAACAGCACTGGCCTCCTTCAGCCATAGCTCATTTGTCTGTTTAGCATCTGTTTGTCATTCATACCCCTTGATGTTATAACACTCATCTTTTTCATATTCTCATCTATAGCCCACTGTGAATACTTGCACAATGCTTTAGAGTCACCATAGAGCATTTAGTTCTATTTCTTCTAATAGGATATTTGCCTCCTTATCTTCAATAGTCTCCTTCTTCCTCAGGAAGTTTTAATATTGTCATCACTATTTTAAATTTACTGTTTCCTGCAGCTGATCTTTAATTAGAAAGCTGTAATGGGACAGTGTATTTGCAGAAGCCCCACTTGTCCAGCCTACAGATATAAGAATCCACTCCTAAATACAGAGTTCGTCAGATGCCAAAATGCAGGCCCTTCCATTACTTTTCTTACAGATAAGGAAGCCCACTAAAAATGTCCTGGTTTGTCCAAATACTCAGAACTCATGAATACTGCAAATAAACTGGTATAACTTCATGAAAAAAAATGCACTAACACTACAGAGTTAACTTTGGGTACAACAATTGCTAAAATTGGTATGTAGCAGGCATGCTCTTCTAAGCTTTCTCTCCTCTGTTTCTCTATGCATCTGTGAATCGATGCAAGCTAAACAAAGTAAAATTTTTGCACATCGTTCTATCCTGAGGCTGAACGGGTTTTGCCCATTGCTCTGAAATTATTATAATCCGTATTTATTTTTGACAAAACTTGAAGGCCAGTATCATACATCAAGGCCCAGTCGTGACATGTAAAATACACCCATTTGTTATATAAAATAAGAAAGCTTACAAGCTATGCATCTGAGAGATAAGGTGAATACAAAACAGATGAGGAAAGCCCAAGGTAACAGTGAGATGATAATGGCTAGTGTAATAAGCAGTGCTACTGCACCTCAACTGCTTGGCTATGATTAAACTAATTTAATAACTGCTACCATGCTAAGAAAAGGAATAAATAGCAGAATGGTAGTTTATTGTCTTCTCTCTTCTGTAATTTACTCAGCACCGAAGTATTTATTAGAAACATATTTATTGTGTACTCACTTTTGGACGTGCCATATGTTCTTCTACTTATGATGTAATAATTTGTGTTTGGTTTTTTTTTTTTTTTAAAGTGCTGTATAAAAAGACTAAAGCTGAAACTGGAAAAAGTCACTAGGTATCAGTGCTGAATGTGAGATCAATTTCATAGGAAGAAATTCATGCCTCTAATGAGAAGTTTGCTCTAATGAAATGAAGGAGATCAAAGCTGATAGAAAGCAAAGCTACGTAATGAAACAGTGATTTAAGAAGCCTGGGACATTCATTTTATTTTCATTGTAAGATAGGTTACTTGCCTTTCTGTTTGGTATTGTTTATTCTGGTGTCTGTACATGGTTTTGATTATATTAATTAGATTATTGGCCAAATTCTAAACTGTTGTAAATCAAAATTGCTCTTCTGACTCCAGTGAATGACAGTGACTTATACCAGCTGATGATCTACCCTTCAATGTCTTAGAAATACACGATAAAGATTTTGCAAAACTTCTAAAAAGTTTGCTTGTTTGTGGAAATGTTACAATTTATTGCAGTTTTGCAAATGGATAGAATTTCTTGCTGTAAATACTTTAATTAGTGTTATAAAATGAATTGAAATTCAATTAAAGATGAAAAAAAGCACAGTGGAAATTTTTAAAAGGATAAAACCAGCAAGAAACACTCCCAGATTTGAATGCCATTTTAACAGTAATCTGAACCAACATCTGAAATGTTTTATATAATTTTAAACATATACTAAAAATTATTTTCCTCCAGCTTAGAGCAAGAGCAGACTCAATAGTTGTTCCAAAGTGTTTAGTTATTTTTCCCCCTCCATCTCTAGATGTAAACAAACAAGAATGCTAATTAAAAATGTTACTTCAGGCAAGAATCTTGTCAAAGTAGTTAAACGGGGTTAGACTCCATCAGCAGACGGTAGGGTAACCTCTAGAGAAAGCACTGATCATGTAAACTCATTGCATTTATTCAAACAGTGATTCTCCAACAGTTTGAAAGCAATGTCTTAGTACATTATTCAAAAACATTACCTTTGCTCTTAATAAGACAATTACATGTGTGTTCACTTCTTTTAACATATATTATGAACATGACACTTTTCCAAAATGCATTTATGATACTAATAGCTGGGCAGATTTTATTGGAGATTGTTGTACCCTTAATTCCTTAAATTTTCCTTGTTTCTCAGAGACTGTTGCCAGTGGTGCCACGTGCAGTTTCTCCACTATGACTGCAGTTTTGCTAGGGTTTATGACATGTCCAGTACAAAAGGGAAAAGGTAAACCTGATTTCTAAAAGGACGTCAGACTAGCTTGTATGCAGGCACGGTTAACATGATAACAGATTGCCTGTTAAATTCTTTGCAACAAGGAATGTAAATTCAACCAGTTTTACCTGGGTACATCTAAAGGGCTGGAAACCAAAAGCATTTCTCAGGGTCTGAATCTGGCTATGCACACTCCTGCTGTTCCCACTAGAAGGTGACCTAGCCATTTGAGCAGAGAGAGCTGTGGTGCTGTCACAGCCTAGATGGTCAACAGGCCAGGACTTCAAGGTACATACATCATGGGGGGACCTGCTTTGAAGTTCAGACACAGCCAATGAGACCTGTTAGACTTCAACCTGGAAAGCATTTATGTATGTCAACAGTCCAAAATGACAAGAACTGATGCCTCTTGAATGCAAGAAAGCTCCACTGAAGAAGGAATGCCCTATTCTGCCAACCCACTGAGACCTATGACACTATTTATTGAGGCCTCCATGAAAATCAGTAAAATCCCTAGGGAAGCTGATCACTTTACAGCTACTCTATTCCAGTGGCACTCACTGGCCCTGAAAGGTCTTCAGAGATGCAGAGAAGCTGAGAGTTTGCAAGGGCAGGTGATGGAAACAGGCTCTGCCAGAATCCAAATGGACCCAACAGGATTCATTGGAACACAGGGGTGAGGCACAGCACAGACCCCGGTCCATTGCTATTGGAAGCCATATATAATCCAGTTTACATATGTAAAAGCTTCATCTGAAAACTTTTGTCTATTTTGCTTATAGGAAGAAGCAGTTCCTGAGTCTGAATAAGCACTAACAATTTGAATATTTACTGATGGTGTATATTTATTTACTCTCTCATTCTAGGTGTCTCTGGCAAACGGTCTCTGCTATGTCTACAGAGGGGAATGCTCCTGCAGAAAGAGTGTGACCAGGTTCTTGATGCTCTGGATTTGGTTTGGATGGTTTTCTTCTGATATACAGTGTTAATGTCTCAATGGTTCTGCACAATTGTCATTAGTTTATCAATCATTATTTTGTCACTTAACTGAGTATAGCATTACATATTCTCTTACTTTCTATTTTTACATTATATTTTTAACCTGTAGAAAAAAATTAAATCTCAGTTTGACACAGTGCAATGATGGAGAAGTGCAAAAGGAGTAACAGTAAAGTTCACCATTCAAACAGACCCTCATATATTCCATAATACATGTTAATGCAGTCAAGGCAATCTACTTTATAGACAAGACAACAGTCATTCAATAAGTCGAAAATTTTTCATGGATGACTTTCATCTGACATAATTTTTGAGTAAGTTCTATCTAGAAAATTATCAGGTTGCGTAGTATTTTATGTTTAAAAAGCTTCATTTCAATGTATTTGAAATAAAATAGAAACCACTTCATTTTACCTTCGCATTTTTTCCTTGTGGGGCAATATACATATAAATTAATATAAAAATATGGTATTACAAAAAGCCAAAGCTGACTTCATAGTAAAATAAATATGCCTATATGCTCAGATAACTAAGTGAAATTTAATTGTGTTTTGTATGTACATTTAGGTAGCTACCTTCAAAAAAGAACCTACATGCTACAGTTAGTAACGTAATGAGGATTTGTATAGACGGTGTAGCTCAATACGCAAGTTCAAATGAACTTGCGTTCTTCTGTAATTTATGCCTTTCTTTTTAAGACAATATGTCCTCATGTTTTTCCAAGAATAGATATATAACTTAGTCTTTTGGGCACTGATCCATTTGACACATTTCCTGATCTGCCCTTGTGTTACTGGAAAACTTATTCCAGGATGAAAGTTCGGTTTGTGTAAGAAATAAAATCAATTCAGTTGAACATAGATGACTGTTGCACAAACACATATATACTGTGTTACACACAAATGCTGACATTTATCAGTATCATTTAGAAGCAACCAAATAAACTCTTTCTAGTGGACCAAATTTCTAATGGGTATATTTACATTACATTTGCATTAAACTTAGAACAGCCTGAGCTCTGTATAATGTTTCAAATAGGAGTGCTAAAATGGTGCATTTCTTTCCCACTGAACTACGATTTTATGTTTCTGGCAACGGTTTTGGAAGATAATGTACTTGTTAGCCAAAAAACCCATTCAGAAAATAACCTTACTCCTACTTTGATGTACAAATGTAACAACAGAGTTTTTTAGGAAGGGATATGACCCATCTTACTTTTACATGTTATATTCTTTTTTTTCCTAATGTCATAGATGCTTATCTTAGCAAAAGGCTTCTCCATGGATTATATTTTCCTTCTTTTCTTTCTAGGCTACCCTCAAGATGAATGAACTTTATCTTTTCAGGAAGTTAAAATTTTTATTTAAAATGTGAAATCTTGCTGAGTCCCAGGGTTAAGTGCATGGTTTCAAAGCTGATACGCTTTGAACATATGGCTCTCTTACTTCTAGCTATATTTAACATTCTTTTATCTTGAAGCATTTTGCTCAATTTCTCAGAAATGCCATTTGTTTAAAAAAAACTTTTTGAGAACCAAGTCTCCAGCAGGACTATATCTTTCCTCTATTTATATATAGGACACAATCCTGGCAATAATTTTTCTCCAGCAAGTTGGAGAATTTCCACCTGGACTAAGTGTCCCACAATCAAACTGGCTGTGTGTTCCAGAAGATGGTTCACTATCAGATGGCAACTGAGAGTATGTCGCATTTCTCTTTGCATCAAGGGAATAAAGTCAGTTATGAAAAAATTTTACCTCAGGGGTGTAGGCCTAGATTAAGCCACTTTAAGCTTGGCCTTGCTCTCAGAGTGCTGTACATTGCAATTTTTTTTAAAGTGCCCCAGGTCAGACTGGAATTCCTACTGAATCTGGCAATAGTACGCTTCATTCTAGACTATATACATTTCATTAATACTTTGTTTTAAAAAAACCCACTCCCAGACATTTGTCTATTAAAAGTTTCATTTGAGGGATGAGGACCTATGAGACAAAATCTAAATCAACTCAACAGAAAATATTCCAGCGTTTCATAGTTACTCAGAAGAGAAACGTTAAAACGTTCTTTTGGGAACCGTGCTACTTCCGGTATCACCAGGAAAGAACCGATCCTGAATAAACATGAAGCATTTTGAGAGCTACAATAATGAAAACATGTACAAACTTGACTGGAGGTATGACTAGTACCATTTCCATTAATGAAAAGTGTTCTGTTAAGCAATCTGGATTAGATCCACAGTGTTCACCCCTAAGAAAAAGCAACACTTCTTGTTTTATAAGTACATAGTAATGATATTACATAACAAGATAAGGCTACCTGATCTATTAAAATTACAAGAAAGAAACAACTCTTGAAGATACTTACAATTAGGATACTCTTTAAAAAGAAGAACTGAGAGCCACCTACTTCTTATCCCCCGCGTCTCACATCCAACCAGTTCTGCCCTTCTACCTGCACAAGAAGGAAAGGTAAAAGTTTAAGGTTTTAATGAAGAAGTAGGCATCCAGTCTGGGCTAATCAGACACGTGGATGTGGCAGCATTCTCCCTGCTTGCAGATCCCAGGTGAATATTCTAGCCACCTACTAGATAACTTCTGTATCAATTCACTCAACTTCTCCTATTAAGTTTTTAATTTGTCTTTTCTACAATTTTGCAGAGATAATGTAGAATTATTGTAGAAATATTTCTACAACTTACTGGAACAGAGATTCAAAATGTGCTTTCACATTGGAGAGGATAATCCTAACATTTTGTATTCTAGTGCAGAGGCAGCTCTCTTAGACCCATCACTGTAATCTGGATACAATTACCTTTTTTTGAGAAAAGATTTCTTTTTAAGGAAACTAAGAGGACTGTATGAACCTTTCTGTTTTTAATGAGATGATATTTTCTGACGAAAGACATTTTTCTGAAATTAATATTGCGCTACAAAACACAGATTTGTCATGAGAAAAGGTAGCTAAAGCAAATTATCTGCTAAAGTGTGCTGCACAGCCCCGTACTTCCTGGAATGTTCCACTGCATTTAACAGAAATACCCTACTGGAGAACTACTTGGCATGAATAATTGTAAGACTCTGCCTGCCACGAATGTCATGATCATCTAAGATCAGTGATCTTTGGGACAATATATTCCACTACAGGCTTCTTACAGAATATCCAAACTGTGGAAAATAGCACAAAACCTTACAACAGCTACAGATAAACAACTAAGATTGATTTTCTAGTACCATTAGGTCTATTACATTCAAGTACCTTAAAATTGAATAATAATAATATTTTTTTTAAATTACAAATAAAAGCCTAACTAAGGCTACAATGGCGTAAAAAGAATGATGATAGACTACTGTAATGACAGTTCAAAAGGGATATAATTTATCTGTGAGATTTAAGTCTGTGCTGCTAATACTTTTATTAAATGGTAAACCAATACATTGGAGATTTCTGATCATGAAATATATTGGAATTTACATTAAGGAGAGATGGCTACTCATAGACATTGCTATTTATAAATGATATCTCTTTTATGTAATGTATTCACTACCAGAATTATTTAAAGGAGTGCCGATATTGAGAAATTAGTATTGATTAAAAGACAAAAACATTCCGCATGAAAATTAAGCATTGAAATCAGATCAAAACATTAAATAAAAGAATGAACAGTACCAGTAACTTGGAGTACCACTTCCTAAGAAACACATACAGTAGCAAAATCTATTTTAATCGCATATGGGGACTTTGCCTGGATTATGACCAGGCACATGACAAACCACTACCAAGTCCCCTGTTGGGAGTAAAGGACAAAAAGGGCTTTTACTTGGCTTGTTGCCACTTTTCTCAGCAACAATAAGTCACTCACTCACCACAAAACAAGAGTCCCCTGCATCAGGTCAGCCACCCCCTGGGGAGGCTCTGGCTGGCAGCAGTTCCAGGCAGCTCCAGCTTCCCAGTGCCCAGCGCTGGGGGCTGCCAGCCCTTCCTCTTGGCACCAACTAAACTGGGCTCCCCAGTTGTCCCCTCTTTTTACCTCTCTTCCTCATTGCTCTGGATCACCTTCCTTTTAAAAGCTATTGCATAGCAAAGAGAGGCCATTTAAGACTCCAAGTCATGAAATATTCTCCTGGAGTATGGCGTAGTCATATTTTATGTTTCAGAATGGTATGAGATTTCATTGCTTCTGGCAAGAGCAGTATGTACAAGCCTATTGCATCATGAGTAGGCACAGATTAATCAATGGTTAACTGACTAAATAAAGGACAAACACTATCCCTGCGACCCAAACAAAGGTCATAATAAAGGATCTGGATGGCCTCTAATTCCTTAAGAGCCTACAAAGCTTAGAGCTCCTACGAGAAGTGACTTGTATAGTTCTTGTAAGCACTCAACTAGTATATTTTGAACATCCGACATATGTCAGCAAAGATTGATCATAAAATCAAGAGATCTTGTCAGTCTGATGAACAGAGGACAAGAAACAATCTCAGCTACCCAGAAACTCTGTTTTAATGACAAATAGAGGAACAAGCTATGGAAGAGGTCATTTGCAGTATGCCTTTTCCAATACATCTTTATGTATCTTTACAGACAAAGGAAGGAGTTAAACAATTCAGTGTCACTTGCCATCATGATACTACCATACAGACTTAGCCTCCCTCCACCTTCTGAATTCCTAATTTGATCACACTATTGCTCAAAATGACATTTTATCAGTTTCCCCAAGAATCACACAAATGCTGAACTAATGTCTAATAAGAAGGGTTCACTGGGGCTTTATTCAACATTTTGTATACTTGCATTGCAACCTGTTCTATTTTCCAGTGCAAATCTAAATCTTTCTTGTCTGGATAGAGAATCTTATCTTTGGCTTGGTATTGTATAAGAATATTCTTCCATTAATTCTTTATAAGTTTTGCAATGAATCTCAGCACAACCGTATTTGCTTTTCTTATAGCACTGTATTGGCTTCAGATTTTTTAAGATTTATAGGAGTTCTCCCACAAATTTAGCAATATCATCTTGACAGAAGATAAATAAAACAAAGGAAAATTATTATATGACTTCTAGATACATCAGAAATAACATATCAATAACATTAAAAAATTCTTAGGCTTATAATTTACTTATTTTTATAGTAATCTAGAATTTTTTTCTGCATTTTTATCACCACTGCCCAATGAGAAAACAGCTGACTTGAACTACCCATACTTTCCCTTAGAATTATGTCTGAAATGTTTATAAATAGTTGATTCACACCTTTTCAAAGTGCCTTGAAAATGCAATGCACATTTGTGTAAGAAAAATTTAAACTAGTTAGCACAATGAACACTGTTTTATATTTGTAATCCTATCCAGATCATCATTGCATTGGCTTCAGATAGGAAAATATATTACATGCAGTATTTTCATAACTACAAGAAAAAGATAACAGAAAAGCTGTAGGTTGGATTTCCCTGCTGTAATTAATAACATACACAACAATATAAGTAATGTTAACTCCTTTCAATAACTTTGATCTCACCATTGTCTTTTATGCCTTTGTTTCAAAGTGTCAAGAACAATTTCAGTATCAATAATAAAATGTAAAAATAAAAGTTAAGAATAAAACCAGGCATCCCAGGAGCTAAGTCTTTAATGGAAAGAAGGAAGAGGAACCAAAGAAAAGACCCACACACTTGTACAAACACTGTCACCTCTGCCTGGTTAAATTGTTCTTCAAAAGAGAATAGCACAGAACTTCACAGTAAGCGTTCTTTGAAAGTGAATCGGTTCCAGGTCTTATGCAGAAATGTTAATGTAACATATCCCAAATACGTGCATTTCATTGTTTTTGTAAAAATATATCCTGACTCTGAAAACAACACTATGCTCAAGTGTTTAATTTAAGAGACCTTAAATATGTGTAATTTTTTTAGGGTTATTTTTGGAGAACTTACTTAAAGTTTTGTTTCGCCAGTTTCTCTGATTTTTTTTTTTTCTTTAAATGGTGTCCAACCCCCAAGGCAACCTTAATAAAGTCAATGAAATTATACAGGTGGAAAGCACAAAAATGCGGTCTCTGGATTTCAAATAGTGGCGACACTGGTCACACCATTAAGCCTGACACAAGAACCTTTTAATTTAAATGTAATCTCCAAAAGACCAAATTACCAGCAACATGTTCTCATTAATTCCTGTAAGGGATGCTCAAGCTTTGACCCCTTATTGTTCTCCTTATCGAGAAGTGGCTGAGTCATAGTATTAATAAGCCATCACTCATTTAAGTGGTCATTCACTGCTGGGCGGGGAAAAGATAGGCTCATCCTTTTGAAGTGGGAATAGGCAAGCAAGGCTGCTGTAATAGGCTGTGGTTATTTTCACTATGAATGCTCCCCCAGCTTTCAAAAATTAAAAGGAGCACTCATTTTCCTGCTTGAGTATTTCTCACACTGGCAAAAAATGAACACTTTGAAATGTAAATGATTTAATCTTTGCAAACCCCTGCTTCAGAGGGAGGTACAGCTTCATTTACAAAATGAAGACATTTTAGGAAATGATTATCATTGTAAAATTGAGGCCAGCAGGGAGTCTGAGTTCAAACTCTTAGAATATCAGCAGTGTAACAAGTTTGATCTTCCTTACTGCATTGCTTGCATTTGCTTCTCTGGGTTCCAGCAGAGAGCCATTGTCAGTCGGAACTTGTTCCCACTCGTTTCCCTTGGTTAAATAAAATAGTTATGCTTATTATTTAGAGTTAGTCAGTCCAATAAAATTCAGGGCAAGACTAAAAATAAAAAAGGAAGTTCAAACTTATTTTGATTAATTTATATGCTATATGCATATTCAACTTAGAACATTAAAAGGTTGACAGGACTGAAGGCAATTTATTTTTTTTTATGCATAGTTCAGGCAACGGCATTGGGTAGTGTTACTATACTGTCCGATCAATGTTTGGGAAGGAGACCACCCATAATGGTGAGAGAATATTTAATTTAAAATTTAAACATTAAGTCCTTAATCTCTCTTCTGTGACTTCCAAATAGAATGACAATTATTGTTGGTGGCATTATAGGGTTTCATCGTATCAGTCAGGCTCATTATGAACTGGTGGAGATGATAAATTTGTATCTCAAAGACTGGATGATAACAGCTACCGTGTGACAACAGCCATTGACATGGACTACAGAACCTGACCGGTATGGACAGCTTCCCTTCACTGATGGGCATTTCAGCTGAAAATGACGGAAATCCATCAGAAACGAGGATCAATTTGTGTGAAACAGATCTCAGAAGTGAGGAGTTACAATAGGTTATTGGTGATCATCAGATATAAGTTCATCATCTTTTAATCAGTGTTATATACTAATTTTCAGTGGAGTTACTTATCTCTCTGCCATTTCTGAAGAGCCATTTCTGTCTCCCAGCCTGATACACTGGAAATTATAGCTTAAAATTCAAATATCAAAATGCCAGTTTCCTTACAAAGATCCTTGCTACACCCCTGAAATTACACTAAAACCCCCCTGAATAGCACGGATGAAACTCTACAGTTACTCTGTGCAAGAAATACACCCATGTATCTACAACATATGAGAGAAAAATACCAAATTAGGCAGTATTCAGTATCTGTCCAATATTTTGTAAAAGGATAGGTGAGAATGAAGGGCTGCTTTATTCAAGTAATGCAGTATAGTTTGAGGCAAGTCTAAAAGCTGGGTAGCCAAACCTGCAGGATGCTTGTCCAAACCAAACTTGTGGAGGTTTATCTTTCCTAATGATGAAAAACAAAATATTAGCAGTGGTTTTTCATGTTCCACAAAAAGATAAGAAAAAACATTTTTCTATAAACAAAACCCCACAATTTTTTAAAATGTCCAAAATGCAGAAAAATATGTTAAAATATTTCAAAATAGATAAAAGAGAAAGTCTAAACAACATCCAACATACAGCCAGTCTCATTGCTTACTGGGTTTCAGCAGGTGTTTTGTTTGTGTGCACTGATGTGTGAGGCAGCTGTTCTCCCTACGGTATGAAGGACTCCCCTAGCAGCACCCCTCGGCTCCCCTTCCAAGGCAAGGTCACAAGCTGGGTGATTGCTGCAACTGAGGGCAGCTCCGCACCCTTCCCTTTGGGCAGGACTTCTTTTTCTTGGTGGAACTATATACCTGACAAGTCCTACGGATGCAAAACGAGGGAGTGAGACCAGAAACAAATGCGAGAAGAAGTCAGGCAGAGTAAATTGAGGTTTTAATGCAGATGGTCAGGTGTATCTTGCTGACTCCTGGAGACTTGATGTGAGTCCTGGATGACACTGACCTGACAGATAGCTGTTCAGTAAAAGACTGGCTTCTTACTAACAATATTACTCCTTTAGCTATTTAAATGTATCTAAGAAGTTTTAGATTTGATGCTTATAACAGAAGTCAGACTATGAGAGGGTCTAGAGCTGGATGAACAAAAAATTAAGAATATATTTGTTTTGATGAACTGATACTGTAACAGATAAACTCCCTGGGGCAAAGACTACTCATCCATTTGTAGAAAACCATCAACACACTGCATATTGGGCAGTCAGTAAGGTATCCCCCGGCCTTTCCCCATCTCATACCCTGCAGGAGAGGGGCCAGAGCATAGGAGGGAGAAGGATTCAATACCGTGAAACTTTACTGACCTAGAAGGGAAATCCAGGAACTAAACAAAGATCCTGAGATTCGAACTTTTAAGCAGACTGTGACTTTAACCATAAGAGAATTTATGTTACTATGATTAACTCCATCCTATTGCCAACCGTACTTAATATTGTGGCTCCCAG
The DNA here is from genome assembly GCF_030936135.1 of Gavia stellata. Lineage (NCBI taxonomy): Eukaryota > Metazoa > Chordata > Aves > Gaviiformes > Gaviidae > Gavia > Gavia stellata. The sequence goes on along the minus strand of NC_082608.1, from coordinate 6,780,513 downwards.
TTATTTTTCTCAGTTGAGAAAGTAAGTTGAACACATCTTAATTAAGTTTCTCAAACTATTGAAAAGTGAAGTTCACATCAAAGGTATGAGCACGAACACTGCACGTACCATTAAACTCGGCATGATAGGTAACAAAGATACTGTTTGGATCATGCTTCTTTAGCTCCACATTCTGGGCAACTAATGCAGTATTTTACACAACCTTTTTGAAGAAGTTGAAATCAACTCTGTCTGACAACTTCTGAAAGTCGTGAAGTAGGGAGCTTAGTGACTCGCCTCGAACTCTTTAGGAAGGATCTGCTTTGAACTACTTAACAAATACTGTGCTTTGTCATTAACTCATTATCTCTGAAGTTCCCACAAACTGCTTCCAAGTAATTTTCTTAATATTCTCTTCAGTGACAGATATTTTACACATTAAATCTATTTTTCATGTTAGCCTAATGAACATGAAGGCTGATGTAATCCACTGGGGGAACACACATTCTAGTTTTCATTCATGCTTTAGAGTATTGTCACAGTTCAGCACAAAGGAATAATCTGATTGTTTCTCATAAAGCAAGAACAAATAATGATTGAAGGATTTCTTCTATTTAAAGCTATGCTTTGCAAAGCCTATTGAACTTGTTAGAAGAGTCATCTCTGATGCGTACACTAACTACACAAAGCTGCAGCACAGTTGCCATTCAAGAGCTAATTTAGTACCAAAAGGCCAATATTGCTGACTTGCAGATTACAAATATCACAAGATATTAATTTATTTATATTCAAATCAGGCTAAAAGAGAACTTTCAGGAGATCCATTTACAATTAAAATGAGTGTCAGTTTGAATTACTTTTTTATGATTTGGTACAGCTGGGATTTGAAAGAGTTGCCGCCAGACTGACGCAAAGCATTTGCCTTTGACAAAATAATGCAAAATTTGTGTGAGTGGGTGAAAGAGCATTAGATTATATCACCTCATAGGTCAGCTGGAAAATACAATATGTCTTCTGGTTACGAGAAAACAGAGTGCAAGGCAAAAACCAGGTGCCGGATGATTCAGTCTGCCGAGCGACAGTAGGGGACGAGGGCAGCGCAGAGGCCGGATTCCCCCTGCTATCCTTCTGCGCTCAGACTCTACAACTAGCAGGGGCGGTTCTCATAGCTTTGACCTCTGGGCAAAGATAACTCTTTCATACCCCCTGTTCCACTTTTCCACTTTGTATCCAAGTCCTCTGCTATAAAATGTAAAACCAGCACATAGAACATACTGCTTTGGAGGTCTGCCACTTGCATTCAGGCAACCATTTGTACTTTTGCAGGCGTAATCAATCTCCTGTTGCTATCAGCAGGGGAGTGGAGCTTTGCTGCTTTATGGCTTAAAAGTAGTTTTGTGCAAATTCTACTTCCCTCCCCCCTCCCTTTAGCTCCACTACTCACAGGATTTCCAGGGACATGGGCTAGAGCTGAGAAAAGAAGCTTGTTTGATTTAAGCACAGAGGGGTTTTTTGTGTGTGTGTTTATATTTTCTCTGCATCTATTAAGGGGTGAGGGGGAGAGACTTCATTTATATGTTAATATTAGCCGGCACCCTGACTAAACTGACAGAACTATTTCATGGGAAGCTGACAAATTTTGTCAGCTAGGCTATCTTTCCACATCTCAATAGTGGCAATAATCTTGATTAGCAAAACAATTGGGGGCCAGAGAAGTCCTGCTGCTCCAAAGACCCTCTTCTCAGGTTACAGTTTGCTAATGTGATGAATCCAGAGAGTCCTTCAAGCTTGAAAAAATTCCCCAAAGCAGCTGAATTTAGGCAAATGAAGGGAACCATTTTGGAGGCTGGACAAAAGGGGTTAATTTGATCGACCATGTCTCCATAGTCTTATAACAATCATTTACTTAACAAGCATATAGAGAGTCATTCCATGGAAACTGGTGGAGTTAACAGAGGAAGTTCGAATAGAATATCTGTTGATCCCAGATGTGTGGGAATTTTAGCCAAAAAACACCACCACATAATTGCTGCCTGTGGTATTGATTCTTACATCGAAACAACAGCAGAACTAAAGGGCTCTAAACACGTTATGAAGGCCTTGTCTATGAAGCAGTACAAGCACCCATTTTTATCGGCTTGTTGCATTGCTAATAAAATAATTAGAAATTAACTGTTTCAGGGAAATGAAATTAACTAAAAAGGTTTGTGCAGTTCTATTTTCAGTGCAATTTATGGCGCCTATTTCTGTTTGCAAATGTAAGTTATTTTGTAATATTTTTGAGGCATATTGATTCATCTTCACTGTGTTTATTGCGTTATTACATAACGAGCCATATTCTCAATTATATTTATGCAGCTCAAATCTGGTATATTTCTTCTACTGGAATTATGCTGCATTTGCTTTACAACAGAACAAAATGGTTACTAGAATTGTAAGTAGATGGAAATTTACTCGGTCCAGGTCAGCATAGAATATATAATCACAATATAACATAGCCATCTTGCTTTTGTGCCCTATCCCACACTTATTTATGCATGTAATTAATTTATAAATCTGTCAGAAGTTGATCTAAAATAGCTATTATTCATGAGATAGATTCTGTTTAATTCTCTGTTTGATGGCTGATGCAATTTGCAGACTTGCGTTTAAAAGTTTACAATAAAAAGTACTAACTAAAACTTCATCTCTTTTTATGCAGTCCTCCCCTATTTTTAGAGTAATTTCTTTATTCTGTTACGGAAATAAAAATTACCATTTATATCATGTTTTGTAAAACTAAGGGATTTGACCTAGTGCGTACACACTGGTAAATATTAGCTTAAGTATACATTTTGCCAGACATCAAACACAGGGCTCTTAAAAATGCTGAACTGATCTGTCTTCCATGGGTTTACTTATACAAAGATGCCAGTTATGATCATGAGGATTTTGATACATTCATCATACTCCCTTTACACTTGAAAATATTTTCTTGATAACTTAGAATCCACGATGAAAGTGTCCAACTTAATTAACTTCCATGGTTTTAAAATTTATTACTTGCACACTTAAAGATAAATACACGGACAGAAAGATTTATCCAAACATACTTAGTCCATGCTTGGCGTACTCTTTCACAGTGATAGCAGTCAGGAAAAAGAGCATGCAGCAGAATCTCCACTCATAGAGAACATCCAACATTTATGCTAGCATGGCTTAATGGTCAGTTATATTTAATCTGTAAGATGGATATCTGAACTGTAGCATCAGAAGTTCCTCTCTTCCCTTGAAATCAATGGAGTGCCTTTAAAGGTTAAGTAATACAGATTACCCAGAAAAACTCTGTTTGATGGCAGTTGAAATTTCGCTTGAGTAAAAGGTTTACCAATAACGTGGCACACTTGCAACCAAATGAAGCAGACTTACAAGAGTTTTCTCCCCCCGCCCCCCCTTTCCCAATATTTGTTTGAAAACTCTGCACACAGCCTCTATTTTTCAGCATTCTCTGCTTCCAGGTGTTCATAACTGGATTAATTTTTTAGGAGGCTGAGGTGCTCAGTTTTATACCATCTGTCACACAGTATCATAGTGAAAAAGAAAAGGAAAACACATTATATGACTAACATCATTAAGAATCATATATTTTTTATCATGTAGATGTCTACCTCTACACAAATATCCATCTTACAACTCTCTCATTCAAGGCTGCTTTTAACAATGGCACAGGCTACAGTGAGAGTAGCAGTAGAGAAGCTATGCAGCCCTCATGTCACGAGGCTGAAAAGGAACTCAGTCTACCTGTGATGAGTAAGAAATTTTTTTACTTTCATTTGTTCAACCTTTCAGAACCGCAGACAACATCTAAACCTGAAATTTTAACCCAAACAAAAGCTTCCTTATTGGCATCACACTTGATTAGTTTCTTTTTAGGTTAATATGGCAGAAACTTTCAAACAACCCCTAAGCTTGAAATCTTTTGTACAACCCGACTGGGCCAAAACCGTGATCCTGATTATACACAACTTAGCCTCTAGCAATGACTCGGAGCAAGGCTCGGAAGCTCTCACTGGAGGAAGAACTTCTCCCCCCCGTAGCCAGTGTCACAGATAGTCACTGAAAGGCACTGCGCTCTGGTCTGCCTGATCACACTGAAGTTGCCCTCTCTGAGGGATCCTGGAGGAGGCAAAGACGGAGACAGCCTGGAGATGACACAGTGCCTTGGGGTTAATTTCCTTACCAGTTCCTTGTGGTATAGGATATTTCCCTACAAATTTTTGTTGATATTTACACAGTGAGTTCAGATAGTGCCTGACCATAGTTCATTTCATACTGTAATTGTTCAAGTGACGGTACATATTCTCTGCTTGATGCATTGCTATTGAGAGAGACAGGCAGCATTCCAGTTAAGGGTTTGTTTAGGCAGGATATCCAAGGCTCCTGTCTGTAAAAAGATAGAACTAGCATAGGTACTAATACGGCTCCATGCTAATTTTGCCCCCTTCTGACACGATTCCAAAAAGATCGCAAGTGAAGAAGCAGCTCATATTAAACACTGACATAAATGCTTTGCACAATTTTAAGGAAAACAGCTTTGGTCTGGTTCCAAATACCGTTAAGCAGGATGAACACAGAGGGCAACATTTAGTTATAGATTAATAATCCAAAGTACAAATAGTTCTCAACAAATAACAAAAACATAAAACCAAAATATTAAGCAAACCAGAGGACAAAGATCACTCTAAATTCTCAGAGCTATATTATTTTTAAGTGGTGACACAAACCATACAGAAGTCACTGAACTCTGTGATGTCACTATCAAGGTGAATCAGCCTGAATCATACATGCCACAAAGAGTTATGAAATGTAAAAGCCAAGTAAGGCATGTGGAGTTTAAATGAACAGCAGTGAACCCACTGAACCAGAAAATGGAATTTTTTTTCAAAAGTTCTCAATTAAACTCCTTTAAGCAGGAGAGTATAATGCCAAGTTATACATCAAATAATCAAGAAAATTTCACAGGAAAGAAAATCAACTATAAAATTCTGTTATTCTTATGTTACTGTAATATGTTAATACCATCAGAATCAACTTGAATTACATAATCCTCTGCTTGTAAGACCTTACCTAAAATAGGTAGCTGATTGTTCACTTATCTATGAGTAAATGAAGCAAACAAAAGAAAGAAGGATTTCTTCAACCAGGAAAACAGGAACACACTTCTCTGGAGAGACAGATTTTGAACTATGGTGTAAACTGCGACTCACTTTACATCACCTGATTTTGCACTGTGTTTTTCAGCTGCTCATCCTGTAGCTCATGCATCATTACCACTGAAGAATTACTCTGAGAAAGTTAAATGTAGCATAGGCCAGAACACTAGGTAAAACCTGCTCCCCCACTCTTCAGTGAAGAATTCAAGATAAATATGTGTTCCTGCATGAAGAGTTGAATTTTACCATAAATTTTGCATTAATTCTTGGACAATAATTTTGTTATATCACTATTCTAGGGCATAAACAATTTCCTGTCATCCATTGATAACACCAGAATGGTCATCCGTCTATCATTGTAATAAAACTATTTTGTCAGAAAAGGTTGTTAGATATCACACAATGAATGCCTAGGCTATCAAATTAACTATTATCTATCCACCCCAGACAATCTTCAGACTGTGTTTCTCCTTTAAAAATTAAAACAAACAGCATTGTAGATCTTAGGTCATTGGCACATGAAAGCATTCCCATTGTATCAGAGATTATTTAGAAATAATGCTTCCTGCAAATTTATCTGCTCCCACACCAACATGGATCTTTTCAAAATAATCCTTACTTCAGGATCAGAAAAAAGAAAAAATCATGTTAAGATTGATACACATATATCATAGAGCCAAATAATTTTGTGCTCTGGATTTATACACAGATACTTTCATTACTAGTGTGGTTTACTTCATATCTTTCCCCAGATCTGTTACCTAATAATATTTTATGTAGGTGAAGTGTCACAGAAAAGGCTATACCCCCTAGTGAAACATAAACTCTGAACTTGCACAATTGTGCATCTTCTTTAACAAAAGCAATTTGGTCACATTTCCAGCTGTTTTTCTTTATGAATGTATTTATTTTTCCCTCATAAATAAATAGAAAAACTGAAAATAAATAAAAATATTCCACATGCTTACATTTTGAGTTCAGCTGCATACGTCTATTTTTATGAATACAACATCATAGAGAATGAAAAAAAAAAGATATTTTTTCATGCTTTGAATTTACACAATTTATACCTGAAAATTTCCTGAACAGTCTGAGGTTTGGTAACATTTGTGTCATAACTGAAACTTTCCCATGTCCTGTCAGCTTCAATTCCTCGTGTTATTGCTGAGTGTGTATTGTGCTAAATTTTTAAAACCATTCAACACACAAAGCAGCTTTCTTTCATTTTCTAAACAAATGGTTTCTTCAAATTCTCAATGAGATATGAATCAAAGTTTGCTCTTCAAGGTGAATCATTCATTAATCATAAACAAAACATGATTAAATCAAGGACACATCAGCACATACTGTAAAAATAAAAGCTTGCACAAGCCTTTTATTTAATATTAACTTCATCATGTTTTTATGTGAATTCTGGGAAGTTGGTTATCCCAGCTTAAAGTTAATATTTCCTCAGAAAAAATTGTAATCATGTGATTATTCTTCATGTAGTTAAATAGCTTTATACATGTTAATGGTTAAACTACTTTACAAATGGCATTAAAAGAGAGAGGAGTGCAGAGAAATTCTATTGATTCTGTTGTGTCTTTGAATTCCTCTGACATACAATACGGACCAAAGTTTATAATAGGAAGAATGAATAAAATGCTTGCTGCTTTTATGGAACCACACATGATACAGAAGAGAAACTCAAAGACAACATGTTTGCTATCCTTAGGTCTCAGGACGACCTGCAGGCCAGTCTAGCTCCTACTTGCAGTTTAGAGCAGTTCTTTACAGAACTCCTCTTTCCTTTTCTACTGTTTATTTTCCTTTTACTAAATTGACCAATCCATTGAAACAATATGCAAGCTGCAACTGTTCATGACAGAGGAAAAGGGGTCACACCTTTGATAGTTATCACGTTTTTCACTAATAACTGGGGCTTTTTTGGCCGGGGAACAGGGGGGGAAGGGAAAAAAAAAAAGGGAACTCATCAGTATGACAAGTGTTAAAGTAATAGTTTGCATTCTGAACACAATACCTATAGATAGTACCTATCACCTTCACACATATTTTATATCCACTTTACATTTAATAAGCCGCAAGTTCTTGCACATGGAGGATTTCCCTTCCACCAAAACAAACATAAGGTCTAGGAAAGGCTACTGCAGCTTTGGGAGGAGTTACCCGCTCTAGCTGAAAAAGCAACAGCTTAAATGTGATTGCATTAGCAGGGAGACTTTAGATGACAGAAGTCAGCATCTACCTTTCAGGAATGTACTGAAGTAACAAACTTGCCATTTGCATAGGAGGCTTTTTCCTTTTCTTTATTCTCTGAAGGAGATACAGTTTAAAAGTTTGGAAGGCACATACAGAAAATCATATAGCATAATCAAAACTCCTGTATCTCTGTGAGTACCTAGCCTTTCAGGAATCACTGACAGTCATAGTTACTAATGAAATAGTGCATTGATTTTTTTCCCCCCCGAAGAATATATACATTAAACACACAATACATATAATAGCAGGTCTTCACCTGCTATCAATAGGCCATGGATGCAACAAAAAAAATGGGTTGCCTGTAAGTCTGACAGAGAGACTGCATCTGCAAGATCCACAGAGGCTGCAGGAGATGCTGTAAGGCTCAGGTGAAACAAAGCATTTAGCCTTGGGAAGCACACGAGACACCTAGCATCACAGACTCCTGCTTCAGGAAACCATATTCCAAATGAAAAAAAAAAAAGGAAGAAATGGGAAAAACTTCAAGACGATAGATACTAAAACCCAGTATAACCAGATAATGGCTCACTGCTTTATCACCCACGTATTAACATACCAAGTTTCATGCGGGTGGTTACACTGCAAGGCTACATCCAGTGAGACTATTCAGTTTTATAAGCTAGAATGTGTATTTTAAGGAACCATCATGGCTAATCGTATAGGAAACAGGACAACTGAAAATCCAAATCAAGAAGGAAATCTGCAGCCACAAAAAAGTTTGGTCCCAGATAGACACAATACAGGTAAGACAACCATGTCCTTACTTTTCAAGGGTCTCTCAGTATTGCTCCAAAGAAACACATGAATTAAATGGGAAAAAAAACCTCAAAACTCAAAAGACAGTGTCACTTTATGTCATGAAATTCACGTTCAAGTTTTCCACAACTTATCCGAAGAACTGATTTAAGTCCTGGAGGGCTGCTATAGTATCTTTTCCCATATCTTATCCCCTCAACCTCCATCCGTTAATAATGAGCTACGTAATCCACGTGTCATGTGATATAGTCATCAAAAAGTGATGTACCTGCACATAACACATACAAAACAATATGAGAAGATACTTTTAAAAAGAAGAGAGAACCTTAAACATTAATAAGTAGCAAATCTGTGAAATCAAAGCATTTTCCTCCTTTTTTTATAATAGCTTTTCATTCTTTTTATGATTTGTCTTTGAAAGCTCTTAAGCTCTTTCTGTGGATGACAGTTGATATTGTTCTTCCATCCTGCTGCAGACAGCATAAGGGAGGGAGGGAAAGGGAAAAAAACCACTATTGTACAGCTTTTCGTCTCTGAAACATGATTTTTATAATTAATATATACAACTGAGAAGAGAAAGGTACGTTATAATGAAGTGCAATTAAGAGGTGTTTGTTCCTGTCCCACACATAAGATGACTATAATTTCCTTGGCTGTTTAGAAGTCAACCATTATCATTACATTTCACACATCTTTTCTACTTTTTTTGCACTTCTGATTTTGTTTATTTTCAATTAAAACTCCAAATAAACATGCATACAGAAAATCTGATATTCAGGTAACATCATCTTTTAATTATATTGTGCAGTGATCATTAAACCTAATGCTTATGCAAACCTATTTAGATTTCATTTCATAGGCATGGATGGATCTGTCCATTTTGCATTAGATTTAAATTCATGCAAGGGAGAACAGAATGTGCATTTACCCAACCTATATTGCATGTAACCACTGATGTATTATTAGAGGAGTAATTTAAGCGTATTCTTTTGGAACTGTTGTTTATTTTTAAATTCCCAAAATTCATATCACAGCATAGTTTTCTATTTTAAATTTTGTGTTAATATTATTTGCATTATTGTAGTGACTACCCCCCTCTACTCTCACATACACCCATACAAAGAAGTAATCACTGCCTGGGAGACCTTACAAAGTGAAGATACTAAAGGGACAAACCATGAAGACAGACAGATTCTGACTGATGTGATGCTGACATTTTTGTTAGCCTTAAATGCCACTCCACTGAGAGGCTTCCTTAACATTTATGCTCTGGCTGAAGTTGGAACTAGGCTAGCTAAAGCCACAGTAGATCGCAGCTGGGAGTCCAGGCTCCCCTGATCCAGAAAACAGCCCAGCACGGAGTGGGGAAGTTCAGAATTAAAGCTGAATCTGTGTTTCGAGCTGAACAGTCATTAATGCTGCAGGGGATCTAAACAAATACTATCTTTCCAGCTTAAATTAGGAAAACCTTTACAAACTAAGCCTAAGAAGGTTCTACAAAGGACCAGTTGCTGACAAAGGCATGCAGACAGGCAAACCGAGAATTATGGCCTAATTAAAGCCCATTGAAACATATGGCAAGATTAACATTGAGCACAGTGGGCTTCTGCATGGAGGCAATTTACCTCAGTAGGAAGTAGATGTTACCTTATCTTCAAGTAAGAGCTGCATTTTCTTTTTTAGGAACCTCTATTCCTGAACATATTATTTGCCACAAAATTACTTGATAATTTTTTTTGAGTTTTGCTCATGTGTTATTATTTCTGTGGAAAATTTTGATAGACATAATTTTAATTCTCTATGTGCACTTGTGCCAATTAAGCTAAATAACTCAATTGTTCATACAATGAGTATCAACTCATTTACTGGAGTAAATATTTTCTTTCTATTGTTTTTGTATGTTTTTGTTTCTACAGAATACTTCCTAAGAAAGATGGTTCAGTTTTAGTTGTAACAAACTAATTCCAATCTATGTAAGTCATCATTGCAGTTGGCACTACTGTTTTTTGGTTTTGTTCATGGCTGTAGTTCTAAAAAGATCTAAAGAGATAAATTTAGTTAAATTTTCCATATTGGAAAAATACATATTGTCCTTTTACTCTTTTAGGTTACCATCTTATCTTCATGTTTGTGCTCTCTCTCTCCCTCTCTTAATATATTGTTCCAACAAGTAATTAGCTTTATTTGATTGAAACAGAGTTGATATAAATTATAAGATTAACTTCTGTACTTTAAATTCTTCAGAAAACTTTATCCACATTATTGTCCATTTGCTCTCTATATTAAGTGCACTAACTTTTATCTGATATTTTTTCTGACTTTTAACTGTTCAACTATTAATTTAAATGGATGGAAAAGACTTTTCTACTAGCCTGAAATATTTCTTGAAACTACGCAATAGAATACACTATCAGGTTAACATTATCTGCTGTTGATATACTATTTTGCATTGTTTCCCCTTTATCTTCTGTTTTATATTAGAAGAAGTCATAAAAACTTGTATTGCAAAAAGCCAACAATTCAACCAGCTCTATTCCAGCAGTTAAAAAACTTCAGTTTGCCAAAGCACGGATCTTATCCCAGCTGCTCTTCGGTGAGATGTGTTAGAGTGACCATACAGATTTCTCACTTGCATGATGAAAGACAGACTTGGTGGTATTTGTACTTTATTCATTGATTAGAAGCAAGGAGCCAGCCAGAGCCACATCTTTCAACAGCTATAGAAGATTAAAAGTTATATTTTGAATGTGAGAATACAGCACCAGTTGAAAAAGTTTCCAGTCTTGCTGATTTTATCCTTCGGGCTGCACAAAAGTAGTAAAAATAAGAAAAATCCTTCCTATCTCAGTCTCCTTTCTAGACTTCCCAACCCCCTTATTAACCCTTCCTTTCTTTCCTTTCCCATTTTATCCGGAATCATCTATAAAGCATCCAGAAGTTGTTGAAAGGAAAAAAAACTGAAACTGCATGAGATAAACAGCAGCTGCCCAGCAAAGCTGCATGCAGCCTGTACACAAAACTTCAATTACTAGCCTTACTGAGTTCAAAGGGATTATTTCTGTAAATAAATGTTCTAGTGTTCTAGCGTGGACACAATCCTGATCTAAATGGAGCAGTGAAAGGGGCTTTGCTCCTCCTCTCTCTTGCCCGTTTTGGTAAATTTTTCTTTGAACATTTATGTGCTGCTTACTGGATTATTTCCCTACTTCTCACCAAATCACACTCACTTTTATAACAGTATGGAGCAGACCTCTATTATACTATTAATCAGCCTTACCATTTGTCCTATAATGACAGAAAATACTCACTGAAAATTCAACGTGCCAGAATGATAAGTAGTGTAAATCATATACCTCTGATGAAACTCATAGCTTGAAGTGTTCCACTATTACAAATCATATTGTTCTAAAGAAGAGATTTCACAACGCATCTTCACTCCTCCTCGTTCCAAGGTAGTCTTTAAATTCAGGCACAACCCACAGTTCAAGTGTGCTTTGCTTAGAAAGGCTCTAAATACTCCCTGTAGCACAGCAGGAGGCTCCTTTAAAGCAGTTGAGATTGGTGGGTGGATTGAGAAGGCATGAGACCACAATTATACCCCATTTCAATGATATGTCTGGAGCTGTAGTGACTCCAGACAAAGAAGCTGAAGTGTACGGAAGCTGCTATGTCTCAAGACAGACCTAAAAATACCTGTCGGAGCTGCAGGTTTGAAGCTATTACGAAAAGCAATTCAGAGAGTTTTCCTGCTGGGAGCCAAAGATGCTACTGGATCATTTACAACAGGCTGTCTGGAGTAGCTGGTTATCAGAGGCAAGCAAAAAGCTTTACTTCTCCAGGTAGTGCAAGCCTCTAGTCTTCTGTTCACTCGCAGGTAACTACAAAAGGGTTTCTTTTAAGTTTTCCTCAGGCAGAGCTCCCTCATGCTATTCTTGATCATCACACTCTGCCTCCTCCGTACTCTGTCAATGTTTCTGAAGTGCACTGGGGGAAATTCATCAGCATCAAGAGCAGATCTAAAACTCTGGAAGAGGATTCAGAAGCAGACAGGATCTGACCCATTCAGGATATTCATCATGTAAACTCAAAGTAGCTAAACTGCCACTTCCATAAAGCTAGGAAAAGCCTCTCATACTAACACATCAGCCACCTGGGAAGAGAAAAAAGGCATTCATGTGCTACTCACCACAAAAGGAATTTACTTTCACGCCTTGGGAGTCATTTGGACTCTTCTGAAATGAAGCACTGTTGAGATCAGCTCAACAAATCAAGACAAATAGCAACTTTATTAGATGCGTATGTCAGTCATTTCTGGTTTTGGCTAAAGGAGTAGGTACAAAATTAATCTTGTGTATAAAACAACTGAGTCAAAAGAGCAATCTTAACAACTACTGAGTGACTGAAACTGCTTCCTACTCCCATTTTTCCTACTGGAACATGTCAAACACAAGACGTTACAAAAACATGTGATAAAGATTTCTTGAGAAATCACCCTTGGCTAGGCCCAAATTAAACAATCAGTCCTTTCCCCTAATTGAGGGGGACTCTTAGTTTCTGCTAGGAAAAGGAATAGAAGAGTGTTTGCTCATCCACCAGGGCATGAGACTGAGGGCTCAGTCCTGGAAATAGAAACAAAATCCTATTTGACTTCCCCATAGTTCTTTCTTGACCACAATTTGAAACATGCTAAAACCCCAGAAATAACAAAGCAGAACATGTCATATTATTATGTAAACATTATAGGCATACTTGAACATATAGACATGTCGTGCAACAAATGTGTTTATCTACTTGGCCCTGGAAGACTTCAACTGAGTTTTGATTTGACCATCATAATTTACTAAATACATGGAACAATTTGATACAGACAGCCCAGAGCATACCAACAAAAATAATCAGACATCTAAAAGAATCAAAAGGAAGAATTGACGGAGTTGGGAGACATTCATTCTAGATAAGAGTAGCAGAGATTGGTTAAGAGCTTTTAAAACTATAAAAGTTCACTGCAAAAGACATGGTCATATCAGGAAATGGAGACAATTGGTTTAACAGTAAGTAGGAGAAAAGTCAGGGATTTGTGCAATAAGGAAGAGTTAGGACAGACATTGGGATGAAACACTATGAAAGAACAGCTACAGTTAACAACGCGATGGAGTGCCAAGACAAGCTGTGTGATCTCTGTCACTGGATTATAGGAATGCGATAGACACCCATCCAGGACTCGCTGACAGTGTCTCCGAGCAGAGGAATGGCATTGGTGACATCTCATGGTTCCTTTCAGATACGTGAGTCTCCTATCCCAGAGACCTGGAGCTAATGGGGATATTTGAATTGATCAGTATAGACCCACTGGAGTATTTTTAAGGGGAAGCTACCTGACAGAAAAAGGGAGTCTCTGTTAAGCTCTCTCCTACCTGCAACAGATTTTGATGAAATTATTAATCTAATCTATACATTCATATTTTAATTTGCCGTGAATAAATATTATCATGTTAGACTAGGATTTGATTTCCACAAGCTCAGTAAAGGTAAAAAAGTTTTCTGAACTACTCCTGACATTTAGAGATAATTCTGTATAATAATTCAAGCTGTAACTTGATTCCTAAATCATGATAACAAAAATCCTTTCAATTTTCTCTTTGCATTGAGGTTCAATATAGATCTAATTATAGAACAAAATGTAACCATGTCTCACAGATGTTGCCTTTATTTTTTGAAGCATATGTGACTTTTCTATAAGCTATCTTTAGCACGAAGCCATGCAGTAACTCAGATAAATACATACAGTGAGATGCATTTCACACAAATATCTACTTTTTAAAGCAGGCTCCCAACACTTTTCTACAGCAACCGTATGTCTCTGGTGGCCAATAAGATAATCACTGGGGCCAGAGCTCACACGGACACAACTTGCTTTTGCAGCTATTCAATTTAAAGATACTTCCTTCTGACAAATACTCACATCAAACTTCCTCTCTTCCTGCATTACTAACACCTGCTGTACCAGAGCACCTTCCAGGTTTCAAAAACTTAGACATTCAATAAGCTCCACAACCTTCCCATGAGTAAGTACCAACTTATTATCTCCCTGTGAAGAGGAAGAAAATGTTTACATTGTGGAAAAGTTGGATGCAAAGTTTTCCTTTGAAATCTGTAGCACAGACCTGTGACTTAGGTATTTGCGGTTTGAAAAAATTTTAACTTAAGTATTTTTACCATCTGTTTATTTACACTGGAAGCTTTTCAGTACTCATTAGGAGCACATGACTCATCATACACTCTCATTTGCTCTGAAAATTAGGTGCTTTTTATTTATTTATAAAAGCTTTATTGCTGAGCTGCTTCTAATATTTTCTCCTAATCTGTACAAGAAGAATCGTAAGTTTGAAATATTTTATTTTTTATTCAGTGATCTCTAAAGCACCCATTCAAGCAAATGATAAAGTTTTTAATTTCAATGAAAGAGTATCACTTGGATATCTTTTGAGCAATAATGTTCTCACAACTTGGTTTCAGCATTACACACTACTATGAATATTTCCATAAATGGTTTTGTCTATCAACATGCTCTCCAATTTTACTTTTCAGAAGAAATATCACAGTTTTTGTGTTAGCTGAAGTACGGGAATATGAAATTATGGGATAATTGGTTTAGCCAAAATAAATATTTTACTAACCTCAGTGAAGCTAGGATTTCTCAATGGCAAAGAAAAAAGCTACTGAAAGCTTATAACCCTCCAGAATTTGACCCTAATGATGGGAACAGAGTAATTCTGCTGAAGTCAGGTTTCCACAGTGAAATCCCATTTTCCACTGTCCCTTAAGGATGGGGATAGTAGAAACTTAATTCTTTGCAAATCCTTTTATTAGCAGCAAGACAAACATTAAGAAATACTCAGAATAAGACAGATACAGACACCAGAAAAATACAACTATAGATGTTGATGTCAGCTTTGACAGCTACACTGCTGACTGGCATGTGCATGTTGACAGCTGAAGATGAAGGACTAAAGTAGGAGGAGAAAAATATTCCAATTCAATTTAATTGATGCAAATGACTAAGACATAAGTAAACTATAACATGAGCTATGAAACATGAACAGCAGATGCATGCAAATTTATAGTACTTTGTGAATTTTTATACTAAGTATATACTAGTGAGTGATCGAAGTTATCCTCTCTACCTGTAAGTGTATTTTTTAAATCACTCTAGTGAAAAATACTGCATTTACTGTGATGAAAATGAAAGACCTAAGATGGTTCATACACTGAAACAGAAATAGCTGATTACATACTGGAGCATTTCAGTACATGCAAATAGCCAAAAACTCTGCAGCCTAATAATTAGTTGGGAAATATACTCTAGGACAGCTATTTTGCTGTACTTCAGGGAGCACCATACATTTTTCTAGAGTTATCCCTCTGCTCCCCATTATCCCTTATTTATAAACAAATTTCCCAATTCAATATTTTGCAAACAGGAAAGCAAGAGAGAGATTTATTTTTCCCACACACACATTAGTTTCTCTTATTTTGTTTTGCTCTCTGCTGCTTGATATGCTCTTCCGGCTAAGGCAAGTGCTGGGAGATCTTGCAGAACTTTGGCAAAAATATGAATGTTTCTGGAAGTTTTTTTGAAAGCACTGCCAAACGTGTTCAGCAGTTATCGTATTTGTGATGAAAAATGAGTATATAATTCCAGAATGGATCTACATTGAAGCCTATTCAAAATACCTTATTTATACAGTGTGATCATGAAAGTAAATAAAGATCAAACTTTCCAAAACATTACTTTTATTCCACCTTCAATTCAAATTACGATTTCAAACAAATGAATTCTACATTCTTTTAGCTGCAGCTGTCCTGCTTGACACTTAAAAAAAATTACATTCCAGAAACAAAGTTCAGGAATTGTGTCAATTTTTTGGACTATCCAGGTTAAAAAAAATTTCTTCTCCAGCAAACTGAAAAAACCCAAAATGTCTCTTTGGCACAAAATTAAATGTCTGCTTTGGAGCATTTTAATTGCTTGTTAAAAATAAAGGCTTGTGGAGGTTGGAAATAAGGGGCTAGATACGTGAAGAGAGGGAGCGAGGCAGTCTCATAAAAGTCCAAGAACCCTAGATAATCTGGAAAGGTGGGAAATGAAAGTTCAAAGCCTGATGAGGCCAACAGGATGTCTAAAGCTGCAAGGCCTCCTTGCCATTTACTTCAGTTCCTCACAAATATTGCTCCTATATGTACCATAAGACCAGTTACCCACTTCAGTATGGAAAAATCCCGACAACATTACAACCCGTTCTCATGTATTTTGTCACATCCAGACAAATCTCATTAGAATTTTTGAATATACCAGAGAATTTACTCAACATTTTGATATTTCAATGTATTTTTTTACTTGAATGTGTTTACCAAATTCAACCCGAATTCATCGTTACTTTTAGATGCCAAGAATCACAGTGCTCAGTGAATTGGTATTTGCCAGGAAAAAAAAAAATACAAAGAAAAGTCACCCAGAACTACTGTTACTTAAAGGATCCTGAGTAAAGCCCCTTATGCTGTGTATTTTAAAGAGTCATCATGGAAGAACAAAAATAATATTTGAAATAAACTACAGAATTTTTCTGTCATCTACAGAATCATCTTCAAACCTACTGTTCACGCAGGTCTCTCCAAAGCAGCTGATGTGTTACATACCTGTTATATGTTCTCCTTGGGACCCTGCAGTTGGAGGAGGTGTGATTAGGCTGGCTGGGTGCTCCCTGATGCTCTCTTTCCAAAGTGCCCTCTCACGGCAAACTTGGACCACGTACATTGTCCATACACGTAACTAGGGGCAGGAGGGACTCGAGTTAGGTTAGGAGTTGACTGCAACCACTGAGACAATTTGCCAAGACCATAGCCCACACTCTTGAGAACTTCATGACAAAGTAAACTGCCAGCCAGGTTGAACAGTCCCAACTGGCCAAGAGCTCTCTTATTTCTAGGTGGTCTAAATGATACCTAAGCCTTGCAATACGCTGCTGGAATAACAGTCCTGCGGTTTGTTCTGTATTTCTCTATCGATAACCAGAGGACTTTGAGCTGAAAGCTGTTTATGTAAAGAGCTGGACCCCACTTAAATTTGAATCCAATATCCCAAAGTCTGTGAACAGGAAAACTAAGGATTATTATTATTTAAATTTTTAAAATACTGGACACACACACACACAAAAAAGATCATTCAGGTAAGTAAATACTATTAGTCAGAGGAAAGCCTGTTTCATGGGTGCTCCTATTTTGAAGGTCCAGTATTCATGAATGAAACATATTATTTCAGTCCTCAAATCTGTGTACAATTTACTATGAAATGTTGATTCATAATTCTTCTCAAGCTTTTAATGCAGGAATTATATGTATATTTTAAGATAACGATACAGGCCACTTCATAAACACTGTCTTTGATGCAAAAGATCAGACAACTGTTACTGGCTTTTATTAGCGGAGGAGGAAAGTGAGCCTTGGCGTCAGCAGACAGACTATTGTATGTATAATATCTGTGACTTAAGTTTACTCTGAGTTGGCTCCTTTGTAAATTCCCCAGGCTCTATGAAATCTAGAGTTGGGGCTGATAAAAACACTGAAAAATAAAAAGGCATCCAAAAAAGCATTTTATAAATGCAGCATATTTTATAAAAAGCAATTTCAAATCTGCTCCAGGTAGACACATAAAATCTTATGAATAAGTTCAAAGCATGGTTAGAAAACTTTTATGCACTCCCTTAAAATAAAAAAGAATGCATATGCATGTTTTGGAGAATCTTTGATATAGGTATGTGTGTGCATATAACAGAGTCTGAATTAAATAGTTTCTTCTGTATGAATATGTAAACGTCAGTTTTTGCTAATAAATAACTTTTATTTCTGCTCTGACAAACAGATGCTCCAGCAACAGAATAGATACCCTTACTAAGCACTCTCTACTTGATTCATGGTGCAGTTCACTTTCTGGGAAGTTTCATATGTAACAAGCCAATACAGGGCACTGACCTGGTAGCAAACTTGATGGAATCACCCCTTTGTACCAAGGGACCAAACTGCCTGGGGTAGGGGTGTGGGGGGGGGTGGTAGCCAGAGAAAAGGCCATGCTTGTATGAGTTCCGATGCATTAGACCTCCCAGAAAACAACTGTGCATGAGACCTTTATATATTAAATGTAAAGGTAGGTCCTCGTAGTGGAATCTCAAGCAGCAGTGAAAGTGTTGCTGTGTATCTCTTCTCCTCAGCTCAGCCTCACCACTGAAACATGTATACCTCCAGAGGCAGACTGGGATTAATCACAAGCTGTTGGTAACATACAACATATTTTTTGACAGAATATATACTCTTTAATTAGTCCAATACTACTTATGACATTGAAATAGATTAGTATTAGTTGATGAAAAAATACTTCCTTCTCATCCTGCTTACCATCTATCAAGAACAGAATTCTTTCATAAGCCTTTTAAGTTCCTTGATTAATAGGAGGGAGGGGAAGGAGGCATTAATATGCTAACTTACTCTTTCACTACAAAAGAATCAGATTTTGTGTATTCCTATAGATATATATATTTCTTAATCACGGTTATTGCAAACTCTTACACTGTTGGCTTAATCCACCTAGTATCTACAGAACAGTGTTTTCAGCATCCATTTAAGGTATGCTGCTAAAGTTTCCAAGTTATTTTATAAATTTACAAACTTTCAAATTTTATTTTGCTGACTCTAGCCATTAAAATGTGGAACTAACATCAGAGTACCATGATTCAGTCGCAGGGCAGTGAAAGTGCTATTTGAGGCAAGGACTCCTCTCCTAACTAGACTCCTAACCACGAAGCCCACAAATTACAGCCACGCAGTGGTGTACCTGCTAAGCAAATCAGTTACCACGACTTCATCTAAATGAGTATCATTCTAATACCTACCACTCCATCACCAGGTGTAACTGAAGTACCTGGATTTTACCTGTAAAACCTGTGGATATAGAATTGAATTCCATATGGAAAATAGGCAAAGTTTATAAGTAATCATCTTTGGAATGACTTACCAAGACTCATTATAAGGTATAACAGAAAGAGCCCAGCCATAGATAAATGGACATTTTAACCCTTCCATGAAAAATACTTGAACACTTAATAATAGGAATGGACTTTTGATTAAGGTACATGACTAAAAAGGAGGAATCCTGCTTTCTCTTCTCTGCTTTGTCCTAGAGCTCATGTATCATGTTGTATAAATCTGTGATTCAAGCCATAAATTCATGAGCCTTTTTCTGGCAAGAAGCAGTGGCTTAAGCACTTCTTACTACTGAGTTCAATACCTCCATTATGGTTACAGCTTTTTCTGAGATTCACCTGACAAACTGGATTCGGGTTAAAAATGATGAGGCAAAGATGAGCATTTTAAAGTCACCTTTGGTTAAAGTACCATATTTGGTAAAATGCCCACCTTTGGGTATGTTATTAACCCAAATCTGTTTCTTCCTCTGGGTTTATCATCTACCTACATAAAGCCTGGAACAGGATGAGGAGCCAAGAGTGGCTCAGGCTAGCACAACTGCCTCAAAAAAGGGTCAAAAATTATCCCTTAAAATCCATTTTATTAGAGAATGAAAATACTTTCCTAACAAAAAAAGCATAATGCGATCCTGACTTTACATACAATAATTTCTAAGAAAAAGCCAAAATCAATAAGATGTTTTATCAAAGAAAAAGTAATCACATTTTTGGCTGGGACTGAATTGTTGACCTACTGAAATCAGATTTCACTAGTCCAGAATTTGAGCAAAATACACATAGCCTTCCTTCTTCAGTGATTCCATTTGCTGTGACTGGTGACCATATACCACACTCAAAAAATGCATTCGGAAAGGCATAAAGTAATTCTCTGAGTAAAATAATCCCTGACAGTAATATACAGAGCATTTAAAGAGATAGATGAGCAGATAAAGTGAGGCATGACGGGCCAATGTAATTTCATCAATCACAATTGCAACATGGCACCCTTTGAAACAATGTTGGTACAGGGGAGCCTCCTGTAAACAAGGCAAATGGAAAGAAGGGGAATCATTCATCAGTGCTTCTGACCTCCGGAGAAAAGTAAAAATATCAGAGGCTGGGAAGTAGCTGTTTAACATCCCTTTATTTACCCACTTCATTTAGTAAATGTATTAAATTAAACTGCAGATGTTCTGCTGTCAGCACAGCAAGCTAGCTGCAGAGTCTTAGCAGGATGTTTCCTGATAGAAACATTTTAGGTACTGTAAATAAACAAAGACTATTTTGTTAATTAGTAAATGAATTATTTTTCAAAAATGCTCCACTAGGCTCTTTATAGCCCAAAGCACTGTAGCTCCTATTTTTAATAGAGACCTCGCAATCGAAGAGGGAAAGTGTTCAACAGCTCTTGAACAACTAATCATCACTACTGCAACCATGTTTTAAGGTATTATATATTTCCACAGTACTTCTAGAATCAAAATCACAGAAACTAGACTGAAAAGAGAACCAGACTGAAAGGAAAAAAACTCACGCATCCTTAAGAGAGAGGTCAGGAATATCAAGTTTATATAATTCATTTCATCCTAAAAAAGACTTTTATTATTAATGATCAGAGGGAGATTTTCAGAATATCAAATGGAAATAACATACAGGAAGAAAAATTAATGCCTAATAAATTTAAAGACATAGGTTCTCATCAACCATGCATGTATTCTCATAAGAAATTACAATGGAAGACTTAGGGAAAAAAAGTCCACTCATAATTGAAAGAAAAGAAAACATACAGAAAATCAAACCCAAAGTCCACCTAATATCTGGCAGTTACATTTCATTGCATCACTGTGCTCCTTTTTTCCAACTTGCTGGCTCAGTAAAGTTTTTAATAGACAGATGGCTAATTTTATAATTTCAACCCAATTTCTTACTGGACCAACTCCAAATGTAATGCCATGGATAAAGGTCAACAGAATAAGAGGAGAACATATGCTAATGTCAGCATTTCATGTAGTCTTCTTTAACAGAATATACAGTGCTAAGCTGAGGGATTTGCACTGGCTCAACACTAACACCATATGGGTGGCCTATTGAAAAGTAATGATGGTCTAAGCATAGAATCTTAATCAGGTACTGATGGCCAATGAATCAAATAGCACCACACAAGTAATCACTAAGTGATTAAAAAAAATTACAGATGATGTATTGCTGAAATTACTCTGCCAACTAGAGAAGTGGTTTCGTCTTAGCTAAAGCCTGTCACGTCATTACCTCTTAATCTTAACCCCAATCTTTTTTATCCTCATACAAATCTCTCTCAAATAAAAAGAACTCAATTTTTGGTTGTTATGAACATTCATGTGCATAATGAAAATGTACTTGCAATTTGATAACTCTACATTATTTATTGCTAAGAATTTACAAAAGGTGCACATGAAGGGTTTTAATCCTTTCAGTAACTGGTAGTATGCAATAGAAAAGCTCCTTGCAACATGTCTTGCTTTACTTCATTTCAATAATTTTGTTTAAATTGAAGGAATTACTTGGGTTTATTAGGTGAGCAAGGCTTGACTCCGTAGTGTACGCATAATAATTGTATTACACATTACTGCTGCACAGGTTAAAATGATATTTGGTACACAGGACAGCCTGTACCACTTTACAGAGATCTGCACTATGTGGATGTAGTAGGATACCTGTATACCCTTCGTTTTCTTTAGTAAGAAAATGCTGCCTGCTTAAGATAACCTTGAATATAATTGGAACTTAATCAGAGACAAGGCCATAGGATGGATGGTTAAACAGAACCCATTTCCCTAAAAACAAAAATAAAAATCATCCATTAGTGGAAGAGTTGCAGCCAGTTTCTTCAATAGAGGGACTACAGAAATGCCTGAGGAATTACAGCATCATACCTATAAGCCCAGTTTCAAAGACGAATTTTACTTTCTCGACCCATCTTCAACTCCACAATGTAGCTCACTGGGAGCAGTTTCATGTCACAGGTAAAGCAATCTAAGTAATCTAATCTCAAAAGTGGCAGTCTCTTCCCTTCCCGTATTGTCAACTGGGTATTTTCAGTTTTTCCTTCTCCATTTGGTTCAAAAGGAAAGATCTACTACAATACAGATAATTTTCTGTTGCAGATGGGGAAAAATAGAATAGCTTTAAACTGGATCAGCAAGAAGACACGTTTATCTCTAAATTAAATGGAGGGTAGAAGGGAAGAGGTATGTAGAACTGCCTCCTTTACTCTGATTAGCATAGATGTTATGTGAAATAAGACACTGCAGCCTATCTGCTTAAATCTGTGGAGAGATTAGATTATTTCGAAGTTTTAAGCACATAGGTGTTTAGTATGTATACAGCTGATTTACACGCATTTAATCGGGGGGATGGGAATGGTGGGGAGGACGTGCAGAGAAAGGAACTGGGACCAGAATGCTTTTTCTTCAAAACCACTGTAATCTTTTACAAACAAGCAGTTACAGTTAAAAGAAATAGTTTCAAACAATTGACCTTGATACTTTCAGTTCTAAAATAGTGAGTACAATGCTAACTAATATGAACGTAAGATATTTTTGTAAATTAAGGTTTTGCATTAAAACTGTATACTTCTATTCATGGGACACTGTTTACACTGAGAAACACTTTGCCAT
The DNA here is from genome assembly GCF_030936135.1 of Gavia stellata. NCBI lineage: Eukaryota > Metazoa > Chordata > Aves > Gaviiformes > Gaviidae > Gavia > Gavia stellata. The sequence goes on along the minus strand of NC_082608.1, from coordinate 6,757,653 downwards.
GCAGATGGGCTACCCTCACAAAAGGAGAAAAAGAGATTTTAGAAGTGTTTCAAATCCTCTTTTATGAAAACTTGATCAATTCTAAACCAAAGTAGTCTCTGCAAGGAACTTTGTTCCCTAAATTTCACTTCCTGAAAATGACTACCAAGCCTTTCAGGCATGCCCACAGGAATTTATTCAAAGCAAAATGAGTAAGTGGAACAAAGCCTAAGATTCTATCTATAGAAACCAGCCTTCAATTATGCCAGGAAAAGAGCCTCAAAACTCAACTTTTGTAAATAACTGTTTCTGTCGTACTACATTGAAGAGTTTATTTAAATATCCATAAAGTATTGCATTTCATTTTTACCCAATAGGTAATGAAAGCAGATTCCCTTATAGAGAATAGCTCTCTGATTTATAGTTAAAATTAATCTAGGAAAATGAGACTCATTCTCAAGAGTAAAACTTCTGCATAAAGCCCATGATCAATAAAAATAAAAACCTGTTTGCAAGAGGTAAAAGTAATTTATAACAGAAAAATCTCAAGGTAACTCAAAGATTGTTCTGAACTAGTCAAGGAATGAAATCCTTACAAGCATTTTAATATTCAAAACTGAATAACTGTAGTCTTTATTTTTGCTGTTAATATGAAATGTTCTCACTAAATTTAAATATTGTGAAAAAACATTCAGACTAAAAACAAAACACAGCTTAAAGAAATGTGAGACATGTACAAAATTACTGTGAAAGAGGAAAAAGAAGAAAGAAAACCCCCCAGAAATTAGGCCAGTTTTTAGGCTACAAGCCAACTGTTTGCTCTACTTTGCTTTATTTATTAGTTCTTAAGGTATTTAAAACTTGAGCGTTAAAACTGGAGAATGATTTGCAAATGAATGCAGTTGCAGTTGTGAAAATATAACTCACAGCTGAATGTGGGTTATTCAGACAAATGGCTGCTTTGTTAGCGGAGGGGAAGTGAAGTTCTGTGTTAATTTATTACAAACTGCAGCATTTCAACCCTGATGTCCAGGCAACAATGTTTTTTATTTCAAGTAATTTATAAGTACTTCCCATAGCACTTAACAGTGATGTCTTTGGCTGTTTCACCATGGTACCAGAGTGTATATGTATTTACTGTGGGAATTTGTTTTTAATAAAACTGTTGTAAGGCATTTTTATTCCTTCTCTTTGTTACATTAGAAACATTCACTGCATAAGTAATGTATTTTTTCCTACTTGAAAGGCAGCAGATTATGGCCAGCACTGTATTTGGTTGTGTAAAATAATGACAGGCTAAGTGATTTCTCAACCAAAGCAAGTTATTTCACTTGCCATGATTTTTTTTTTTTTCCTTCACTTTAATACTGCTGACAGCGCATGACTTCTTTAAGGTCCCTGTGTTGGTATAATCATGTCAGTCCCCAGATTAGATCTGGTCAACATGAAAATCAAAAACATCAGGGGAAAAAGAAATGCAATGTCTGACTTATCGAAAGTAACTATGGCATCACATTGTACATGCTTAATATTAGAGATTCTGGGAGGAGGGTGTGGGGGGTTTTTTGCTTGTTTGGGTTTTTTTTTTTTTTATGAAATGCTTTCAAAGATTTAACACAGGGTCATACAAATTCACTTGGGGTTGATTTGGTTTACAGACTGCCAGCTCAAAAAATACAACACAAGTGAAAAGCTAGAGGCAGCGTACAGGGAATACTGTATAGATGGTTGTACATATACATGTAAATGCATATACAGACTATGTGTATATGCATATATACACGCACTTACAACTCACCCCCCTCTCCCGCCCTTAATATTTAATCTTGTCATGCTGCTACTTTTGGAGATCCTTCCTACAAAAGGTGCATTAATACATTTATAGGTCAGAAATGAACTATCATGATCATCTACTTTGAAGAAGTGATGACGAACCTGCCACGTCAACAGCTAAATTTGCTTCAGCGGTTAATCTTGCTGATAAGAAAAATAAATATATTTTACAGCTAATCTTCATTTAACTTCATTTTAGACGAATATCCAACCAGTGGATCTTGCTACACTTTCGTAAGGTCTTAAAAAACTAAACATCAGAAATGTCTTCTTTCATATAGGTAATGTATCACTCAAAATAGCCCTGGAATGTGTTTATTCTCATACTTTTATACCATTTGTTTCAAAGGTTGTGTAAATTGCTACAACTCCTACGGCAAAAATAATGATCTTAATGCAATTTAGTTTTGAATGTCATACTGCAGAGGCTCTTGCAGAATTACTGCAGCAGTACAAAAAATTACAGGCCAAATACGTCCTCATTTAAATCCTCTGACACTGAGTAGTACACGTAAATTCGTACAATTTAATTTCTTCTAGTCCTAGATTAACTTGCCTTAACAAGAAGAATATTTATAAATAATACCAGAGTAAAGCTTTTGTAAGAGTTGTTTTAAACTTATATTAGAAGAGTTGACAGATATTGAAATATATTAAAAAGTTGCAGGTAACAATACGTTTGTTTTCTTAGACAAAGTTAAAGCAATCAACTTTCTGTGCCTCTGCTCTAAGGGTCACACTCCTGAGGGACAGATACTTGGCAATGGTAACTATTTTTTAGTTTTCCTCTTTACTTTTTTAAAAAAATTCAAAATAAAAAGATTACTGAAGTGAAAGACTCAACTCTTCTGCTAGCAGAGTCATGCCTGCAGTTTTCTTGCCCAAGTTCTAACATTCAGTCTTTTGTCAGCTACTTTATTTATTTTGTACCTACCTCAAGCCACTTTGACATTATTTATGGGAAACATTCTTGAACACTTCTTGCATAAGAATTGTGCAGAAAAGTTCTCATCTTTGGTGAAAAAAAAATTGTTTCATGAGTTTGCTTCACCTATTTGCTTTATCCTCTTCAAAGCCAAAAGAGGAAAAATAATCAAGAAAAAAATTCCATAAAAATGCTCTCAAGATCTAAATCAGAGAAATAAAAAATTTCACCTCAGAATATAAGTACATATCTAGCAGGTTTTTTAGAATCATTTCCACAAAGCCAAGTAAACACCTGGAAGTTCTCCTCTCACGAGAGAAAACTTGAGCCTCTCACATTTTATGCAATCTTAGTGATTTTGAGGAAAGAGAGATGGAGTTTTTTGTTTGGTTCAGCAGTTTATTTTACCTCAAAAGCCCTTCCTTTTTTCCCCCTTCCACAAAGTCAAGTATATTTTTATTCTACTTCTCAATTATTCTAATATATTATGTAGGACCAGATCATAAACCCTGACAGTAGCTTTTCATAGTAAAGTGGCAAAACAGACTTTCCTGTTCCCAATCTGACTGTCCATCCTCACGAATAGCACAGAGAAGCAGTACAGGGAAGAAAACTCTGCGGAGTTAAACGTGTTCCCCATTGATGCAACTGCGTTACTACCCGGTGTGCATGGAGCTCCACAGGAGAGGCACAGAATCCATGGGGAAAAGTTCAAAACAGCAGACAGCAAATGTGCATACATTTGCAAGGCTGGTTCCCAGTGTAATACCAGAAAGTAGAAGGACTGTGAAACATGGTTTATAGATAGTGAATTTATTACCTACAGAGGAGGAGAAAATGGCAAGTAAAATATCAGCTCGTGATCATTCCTGTATGTTCCCAACCCACTAGCTGAAGCTGAAGAGAATGGAGGTCCCTTACAATCCACTGTTTCCTATGAAAGTTCCTGTACATTGAAGTGGATTACAAAGGAAATACCCCCAAAACATCTAAAAGATGTTAAAGTCATATGATTTGCAGGAACAGCTAAGTGCATTTATTAATTCCATGCATATCCACTGGATTTCTTCAAAACACAAAACCATCAGGGTGTACCACAGAAATTATTGGAGACCCAAGAAGAGGCATTTGGATGATAATGGAACTCATAAAAGAAGCACACCTCCTTACCAGCAGGGCTCAGCAGGGAACAAGGCATCTGTTTCATGAAAAATTAAGACCTTGAATTATGCTGCTTTTCAATGAGAAACAAAACTAATACCTTCTGCCATTTACCATGAAACAACTGACAGAAAGTGTGACATCTAGCCTACCCAACAGCTTGGTGATCAGAGGTATTCATCAAAATTTCAGAGACTTTGGAAGTTCACGTCCTAAATTAAAAAACAAAACAAACAAAACCCCCAAGATTTCCCGCGTCATGAGAGTGTGCCCTACCCACTTCTCTAGGCTGTTTCTAGAATACACAGAGAACTCCTCTGGAAAACCCTGAGCTATCCGAAATGATACCAGGCATATATGCACGTCCATGTTTGTTTTCTTTCTCTCACTCTTGTTTTTTCTGTTTGCTTTTTATTAGTTTAAGTTCTTTGTGAGTAAGAAGGTTCCTGTGGCTAATTCTTCCTGACAGCCTCTAAGTAATTAAATTCAATAAATATTTTAGTAGCACAGATACTGAATAAGTTTAAAAGTTTGCTTCTGGTGGCAAAGAACAGTGTTTAAATAACTGTCCTTCAGCCATTGTCTCACCTCCAGCCCCTCTGTGGAACCATTTTCTGTGAGTCTTCACAAAGTGCAAGGAAATGCTGCAGCAGTACTTTTGACCACATCCCCATATCTGGCACCTATTAAGCTGGTGCATGCGTTGTATGTTTTTTAGGAGTGGGGAAAGGAGAGAGATAAAACCAGTAAAGAGAAAATAATCTACTTGCTGAGTATGCTTTGGGAGATAAATAAACTTACGTAAAGTTCTGTGTTTTACTGCACTTAGACTGCTTCAAGAAAGCGTAGACATGCACACAAGAAATTATCCAAAAAATTCTGAAGCATGCTAAGTAAGGCACACAAAGTGTGGGATATGCCAGCATCAAAGCTGTCTCTGCATACTTCAGCTGCCTTGCATGCATGCAGATACAATTTTAACTACTACCAGCGTTCTTGTCTTCTTGTTGTTCAATGCAGTTTTTATTGCCACAACCACTGTAATATCACGGGGAAGGCTCCAGGACCTATGAAATAGGCTATAACATCAGAAAGTCTCTAATCTGCCTTTTGGGATGTCCAGTGTTCAGGTATGCGATGTCCAGATGATTTCCAGACTTTTCGTCATACCTTGTTGATCAGAAGCTGGGTTGGTGTTTTGTGGGTTTTTTTGTTTTTTGTTTTTTGGGTTTTTTTTAATCTGCACAATTAGATTGTCAGTTTTTCTCTCTACAGAGTACCAAAAATACCTACTTTGAGAGGAACATAAGGCATCACAACTCTTAACTGCTCGGAGCAGTGCACCAGTTATTACGAAGCTGAGACAGCTCAAAGATATTTTGTCATCCATATGTAAGTGAAGAAGCAAATCTGTAAAGCTTCTTAGAAGGTCAGGTTGCCTGAAGTATTAATAGTACATTTCATAGTCAGAAACATGAGGTGTTTTGTATCCTATGAGGTACTGAACAATTAACCATGTCCACTATTATTCCTCTCATTTAGGCTGCGATTTCAGAATGCAGAAAAATAGGGTTTACTTTCCAGAACAGAAAAGAAAGACCGAAATGGAGTTACTCAGCTTTTGTATCACAGATCGTATTGGTGAGGTAAACTTAAATACCCTCAAGAACACATCAGCTTCCAGCCTGCAAGCTTTTCCAATGCAAGTTTCTTATTGGCATTATTAGGAACTCTTGTACTGATATACTGAAGACGAAAGGAATCACACAGCAGATAACACCACCACCAGACAAACTGCAGAAGCACAGTGCATCACTATGCCACTTAGATGCATGTCCTGAAAAAAAAAAAAAAAATTTGAAAGTGGAAATGGTCCATTCCATGAAACTGAGGCATAAGTAAAACACGAATTTGCAATGCAGTGCTCCTCTTCCTTCCTGTCGTAGCTGACAGAACTCAAGGTTGAGAAGTTCAGGACTAGAATCATTAGAAGCTGGATTTGTAACTCCCTCCTCATATAAATTGGACATTAGAAGTATGCCGTTTTTAAGGAATTTGGAGTTCTCAGTTTTGAACGTGCATTTAAATCACTGAGATTAAAGGAGCCCCCTCAGAGACTCCATGAACAAAACTGCAGGAATCCTATTTGAAGACAAATAGAGCTCATTCTTGTTCTAATAGGCATGCTCACAATAACAGGGCACTGCATTAAAATTGTTACAGATAAATGACACTACACTTCTTCTGAATGAATCAGGAGGAAGAACTAAAGTTCTAAACCCTAAGCCTCCAAGATCCAGAGGTCCAAATCCAGGCCAAAGCTTGTATCAGAGCACTCACCAGCCAAAAAGTTCTAGAAGCACAAGCAAAAGTATAAACATGTATACATCAGTCTGTATTTGCTGTATGCATGATAGTCAAACAGCACTAGAAAGAGTGGGAAGAATGATGAGGGAATGGCCATCTGATAGCTTCTCCTTGACACAGCCACTGGTGTTTTTAAAAGCTTGGAAATAGAAAAACTGTGCATTTTTAACTGTATCTCCAAGACAATTGTAACTGTACCTCCTAGACTGGCTGTAAATGTCTTCATTCTTCCTTATTTTATAGTCCAACTACATTCTAGTAAGCCAAAAGAATTATGAGCCTTCTGCAACACATGTTGAGAGGGACTGACACCGAAGTTTTGCTCTTTCTTCCTAAGTATGTTTCTGTATTCTCATTCTGACTTAAAAAGAAAGAAAAAGAAATTCTGGTTTCCACAACAACTTACTTTCTTCCTACTTATTCTGAAAATACAGCAACAGTAGACTGACATTTCAGAGACTTGACAAATACAACCGTACAGAGAAGCTAAAGTAAATGACAGAAAAAGCTATTCTCCGCCCCCCTTCCCCAGCAGCCATTTTGACATTATCTCTAAGCTACTACTTAAAAGTAGTATCTTTGAGACATTTAAATATGCCACATTAGCTTAATCAGCAACACACCAAGCTTTGTTTTGACTCCTGCGTTTTCACCTGTTTGGTTTCTAACACCTACCACTCTGGGAGCTGCGGTATAAAGCCATTCATTTCACATTCTCCTAAGAACCAATTACATGCACTGCAAACTTTCTACTCTGCTCTGTGTTGTACATCAGTTGCTTTAAAACCATTTAAAAGCCAACAAATGTACATACACAGATTTCTGCGGTCAGGACATCTGCACTTTCTCAACTGTTTCTAAAGCAGAAAAAAATGCCTATTAGTATAAAATTTGAAGAAAAATTGCCCACAGGAGGAATGGGCATTAGCCATGCTTCACTTCCCTCCTTTTTGTTGACATATGAAGCACTTTTTTTCTCTTCCTTTCTTTCCAATTCACAGTGGGTCTAAAGAGGTGAATCAGTGCACAGAGAAAAAGAGAGAAAGAGAGGGGAAAAAAGAAAAAACCTCACAACCCTCTTTTTCCAGGGTGGGTATGAAATATGAAGGCCCAACAATTGTCTGAGCTCAGTGCATTGGAATAACATTGGTTAAATTATGGATAGTTTTGAATAGTGTCACTTTTTTTTTCTCTGCAGATGGTTGTTCACACAAGGAGTCTGGCCTGCATAATTGTATCACTAATAAGCAGTAAGGCAATTAGTTGTGTAAGTGTGCTATAATCATTCTAACAGAAGAGATGACGAAGAGACAAAAAAAAGGAGGGGGGACAAAAAATGTCTTTTCTCAATTCATCAACTGACAGCCATAATTAGATATATATAATTGAAAATTCCACAGTAGGGGGGCCAGCTTATACAAATGAATTTTCTTTGCTTCTCTTATGCATTTTTCCTTTTGCCTGAACATTCCCCCCAAGAAAAAGGCAGAAAATTTGTCATTGCAGGGGAGCGTATACTGTATGAACCGCAGGCTGCTCATTCAGAGCAATGATGTCAGAATAACATCTTCTCCCCCCCACTAAGAAATAGACGGCTTTGAACTGAGCCTTTATTAGCTGTTTTCAGCCAGTAGCAAATTAAAAAAAAAACAAAACCAAAAACCCCACAACACAACAAAAAAACCCCAAAACCCAACACCGCCTTGGATGATCTATATCAGTTTGCAGAACATGAAATGTAAAACTCCGAGAGGAGAGGTCACCTTTTTTTCCATTGACATGAAGACGGCTTGTTTTTGGTGCTGGGGGAAGAGTTCTGAGTTATAATAGAGCATTACATCATCAAGTATTATGGGAAGAAGGGGATTTCTTTTGAGCAAAGCCTGATTATCAAAGGCTATAATTAAATTTGGGCTAAAAATGCCCAAGTGCTTATGAGTTTGTGGAAACTATGCACAGAACAGCTTTCCACTGAATTAATCAGCTTGCAAGTTTTCATTATTCTGGAGCTTCTCTTTTTAAACTGTAAGCTCACAATCACAGCTTTTTTTTTTCTTTTTTATCAACAAACTCTCCTAAAATTTAATTGGACAAACCTTAACTGATTTTTTTCCCCTTAAAGAGAGAGAATGTTAAGGCTGGAGCTTGTTAATTAAGTTCTTTAAATGCCCCCAGCTGTGCAATAAATTTTCAAAGCTACACAACTGCATTTTTTTTAAAATGTTTGCTCCCTTGTTTTTTAGTTAAAATATTTTTGAAAAAAGAACGAACAACAATAACAGAAGATTTAAGAAAATTCCTATACATACAGATGATCCTGGCTGACGAAAATTGAAAGATTAGAAATTTGCAACTGATTAGAATGTAACTGAACATTACAGGACTGTTTTCAAGGACTACAATTAATTCATTTCTTCTAAAATAATTTAGCATCTTTTCTAAAAAAAACCCAAAAAAACTAGGAAGGCTTTGTGTTAGATGTGAATAAGATAAAGTATCCTGTGTACTTGTTCCATAACAAAATCCTTCTATCTAACATCAATGAAAAGTTTACTGAAACATTATGCAGAAACTTCCACAAATTCAAGGGCCATATGCTTGGCAGGACGAGTCAGCATAGTTCTATTATCTCAAAAAATATCAGTGGCCAGGGTTCAAATCTGAAGGCCCCAGAATAAGAGTATGAAGATGACATGAAAACATGTATCTTAACATCAGGTCATCTAAATATGTGTTTTCATAATTTATTAGCTAGCTATATATGTCTAACTTCTTAACGTTAGATATACCAAAATATTCAACACCAAATTGTCCTCTATTAAAAAAATAATTATTAAATAGCTACCTGGCAGGGAAAATTTATTGAACGTACTGACCATTATAGTCTTAACAGTTATCAGTAACAAACATTTGACACTTCTGGACAGCTCAGGAAGTTTATTACTGAAGAACAGAAATAGTATAATATGATCCAAGACATTAAAAATTCCTATCTTCTTATCTATCATATAACAAACCACTAATGGTCTGATGGGAGATCCGTCATGTTCTCCCTGATGAGAAGAGCTGACTCTGGAGAACCCGAGGACTGACTTTTACTCAATTTAGTAGCCAAATTCACTCTATGTTCGTTGTTCTAGAAGTCTGACACATCCCAACTTTGGTCTTTAAAAGATTGAAGCAGGCATGAAGACAGAAATCTTACATACCAATGGCAAAATATGAAACAATACTTTGCCAGCTCTATAAAAGCTAAATATGTCACCAAAAATACTTTTGCGACCACATGTCACAGGTTAACTTCCTGACCGCTGAGTTTAACACAATCCGACATTTCCAGACTGAGTAAAGTCTGAGACCTAGTGAGGCCAGTCCATCTCACTGAACGGAGGATGTTCCCTGCTCCTTTTTTATTCACACAATGTAGTCAAAACTCTGCCTATGGTTATCTGTCTTGGGGAGCACACAAGTGGGTGAAAGGAGTTGAACTCACACATTCTCCCAACACTAAGATCTTGTTAGAGCAAGACGTGTAGGGTGAGTTTTTGCCTTTCTCCTTTTAGGTCTGTAGTGTCAGGCCCAATCTAGACCTAATAGATAGTCAAGTTAACAGCTTTTGTTCTGGTAAGCTTCAAACCAAAATTTCACATTACCACTATGGAGCCACAGGTTGCACCAAAAACTTGGAATGAAACCACAGAGCACTTGATACCCCAATCAATATTCTGTAGCGCTGCTGGTGATTACTATCAGAGGCATCTTCGAATGCTTTAAGCTATTAGGAATTTTATGGCTGATCCCAACACACTCTCATGGATCCTACTGACTGTGTGAATAGACCTACCATCATGAGACTACATTTCTCAACCTACAGTATCTGTCACACTCCAGAAGAGCAAATGAATTGTCAGTTAAAATCTTTACTTGTTTGTTCATTATTTCAAACTGTTCCTTCAGCACTCATATAGCTTATAAGAAGATAACATTTTTCATTAGCAAAAATATAATCAGACATGCACAAAGGAATGAGACTTATTTTGGAAATGCCTTTTTGAAAACCGAAAAATAACTACTGCGTTTTTCCTTTTGTTACAGCAGCTGTCTCAGGTGTTCTCTCTCTTGCACATAATATAACTGATCAGATATTCTGAAAATATATACTTAAGAAGTTAAATGAATGCGCATTCTACTGTATTATTTTTCTTAAAGAATTAAAGGTTTTATTTTATCTTAAAAGATTCTTGGCTGCATTTCCATGGTACACAATGACACATTTGGTTCTTTGTGTTTCTAACTAAGTAATGACATAGCTCCTCTAAACCATGAAAAATGTTGCGTTTGACCAAACAAGAAAGGATGAACTTCTGGGAAATTCTATTCACTTGATCTTGAATTAGACCCAGAACACTGGGAGGAATCCTTTCTCTCCTGCAGCCCCCTGCCAAACCTGGCTATAGCTGCAGTGGCACTGCATTGTTTCCTCCTTATTCATTGGGTACAGTAGTATCAACACAAACTGTACTCAACTGCTGAAAGCTTGATTCTCAAACATATGGATATGTTGAAAATTAAATTGCAGGGTTTATTTGAATTTATAGACAGCTCGGTGAATGTATTTTTGAGATACAGTCTCCGTCAAGGAGATAGATGTCACCTGCCATGAGGAACATGATTGTATAATGTTAAAATGCCACATTCTCTTTGTAGGTAATTCTATTCAATCGCTTCCTGCAAAGATTTGGGTAATGAACACTTGAGCATCTGTGGTGTGGGCTTTTTTTTTTTTTCTCTCCTTTCCTTCTCCTACTCACCCCCTCCCCCTTCTCAGAATCTTGCTTTGGATTTGTATTTCTTTATTGAATATAAAACTGCCCAGATTCTTTTCCCAAGTCCCCTTTTGCATTCTATTACTGTGGTGTTTCTACTCTTTTATTAAGATTCTTACACTTCTAAACAAGCAAGATGTTGCAGGACAGAGTAAAGAAGATCCATGTGAAATTACTGAATCTGTGAGGCAAATTATTCTCTAGAGTCAGTCAACACTGTGGGAACAGTTCAACACCCTTTCAGTTAAAGAGTTGCATTATCTTGTTTGTTTATATTCAAAGATTTCTTTTTTCTTTTTAATCATCTAGTCAATTGTAATTGCCACCCCATTGTACAACTTAAATCCAAATAATCTTTCTCATATCTAACTCATTTTCTGAAGAACGGCATCTGGTCTGAAACACTAGATTATATCGTGAACAAACATAAGTAAACAGCTTGCAGAAAATAATTTAGTACACGCAACCCTCAAACCCGCCCCCCACCTGTAAATTTTTTTGTTGCTTTTACAAATTGTCTGATTATTTAAATTTTTAAACCACTTTGACAAATTTATTCCATTGCACACAGTCTATAATCTTCAACTAACAATTATTTACTATTTGGAATTTTATTTACTCAGATTAACAACTCACAAACAGAAGGCTAAACTAAATTCTACTTGTCTTTGCCATAAATTAAAAATGTATCAGGCTGAAAGTACAACCAGTACATTCTTACTCCTGCCACAATAAAAAAAAAAATTAATATACCAAACATTTAAGTTCAATGAAACCAAATACCAAATAAAACCCAAAACAATACAAGACTTCTGATGTCCCTCTCTTCTCCAAAAGACTCTCAGGTTAGATTAGAAAATGCTGGCGAGAGTAATTAAAGAGTACTGAGAAACTAGAGGCTAAGATTACTTTACTTGATGTAAAGCTCAAAATAGAAAGAGGAAACTATTTGCAATGCATTCACAGGAGACCATCTTTTCAGGATTCTTTTACTTGCAGCAAGGTCTAAGAAAAGAAACCAAGGTCTTTTGAGAAGATCAAATAGTCCAAATCTTTGCTAAAAGATTGGAGTAAAGACATCTTTAAGAAGCTAGAGATTTGATTCTGTGTGTATCTCTGATGGCAAAAAGCATGTGTGTAGGATGCCTGGAAATTGACCTTTTTTTTGTTTTTTAAAGAGTGGGGCTTCTACTTTCTGTGGTATGTCCTCAAGACACTGGTGATATTTTGCTTGATAAATTATGAAGGCTCATTCTGTTTCCAAATCACCTTTCTAAATTTCTGACAGTAAATACAGCACAGTATCACTGAAACATACTGAATTCTTAAAGACAGAATGTCTTTCTACCAATCTACAACTTAAAAAGCTAAACTAAACAAACCAAACCTTTACAGGTAACAATTACACAACAAAGTGCAGCAGTAAGTACACAATTACCACAGTTACACTAATTTTTTCTCTCTAACTTTAGAGAAAGGAGGATCAGAAATTTTCTTTTTCTGTGATTGCAAGCTGTTACACTGACTGCTGTAAAGGGTACCTCTGGTTTTAGCTTGCTCATGACAACAATAGAGAAAGAAATGAGGGTGTAGATATATTTCTGAGATACAATTAAAAAGCAACTTCTGTTTTAAAACTACACTAAAATATATTTTTGAAATGCCCAGTATTTGCTTTTGAATACTAAACAGTTGTGCAACACCAAGCTGCCCTTGTACCCTTAAGTTGACTCCCTTTTTATATATTAATTTCATGAGTGCATACTATTTTTCTCCCAAGCAATTAAGTGGAGGCAGCACAGTAAAGAGTAACTGCTCCTTCCTAGTTTCTGAAAGCTTGATGTGGTAACACTACATACCTTTTACACAGGTGTTCAGGTTGAAACTCTTAAAAGGAGATTAAACATTTCTCATGATTTACAGCCTCTGAAATCACTGTCAATCTCTAACAACACTCCCAGCTTTTGGATGGCAACAGAGCTGTGAACTTATGGTGAAATGCTGAAGTGATCAAGTCTCTTACGGAGCTGGCATACTAAACACAAAATTGAACCTCTTTCTTACCTCTACCCTCAACTCCCCATTCCTCAAACCTCTTCCAGAAATAAACAAAAACCAAAACAGTAGCAAGAGGATAGAAGCCAGCTATCAGAAGTGAAAATGAGAATCAACTAAACTATGGAGCACAAACTTCTATAATAGGCATTTTAAGAAGGGAAGTACATAAAGAAAAAAAAAAATACACAAAAAACTTTCCAAGATTATGGTAAGCTGATTCTGGCCCTAAAACATAATGATATTCCACAGTTTAGCATGTTTTTCATGCTAACACATTAGCTGTGCCGGCATCCACCAAAACTGAGAAACTGTAATGAAGCAGGAGGTCAGGCAATGCCATCTTTAGAATGGAAGAAAATGGGCTGGGGAAATGTGATACAGGTAGGCACATCAGGAAACCTTCTTCCACCTCACTGGTTAATTTTTACTACCAAATCTCTTGAAAAGCACTGTACTGTATCAAAGGCCTTGATGTTTTTAAAACAAAGAATTTATGGGCAGTAGAAGTGTAACCTACCTTCCTTTGTTCACTGAAATACATCATCATTTTCTGCGTTGTGGTAGCAAAAGTAATTTAGAGGATCCTGACAGAAATAATATATATATCATTAAATCTGTCCATTAATATACTCATGGTATTATAAACATAGCGGTTTGCGGATGACAGAAACTAAAACCAACTCATTTGTTTGTGTCAGTATTAAAATGTAATACATTTTCTTTTCAGATTCAAGCCAAGTGAAGAGAGCTTTCTGAGCAGAAAGTTATCTCTAAACAAGGCACAAGGAACTCAGAGATTAAAATGTAACCTTTGAACGTTGTTTCCAATTTGCTTCCACTCTTAGGTGTATTGAGAACAACGGTCTCCGCTCAGATCCAAGATCAAGTTGCTTACAAACAAACAATAGTCATTATCATGAATAGTGTTCCTATTTGCAAGGGAGTTATAAACTGTAAACCCAAGGCTTTTAGGGGCCTAGTCTGACATAATCAGACATGAGAATTATTAACATCTATTTCTTAAAAAGAAATCTAAGCTGAATCTAAGACAGAGATGAATACTGAGCTATGCATAATCCATATAAAAAATTCTCGAGCCTGTCTACCTGGACAGCTTAATACTGTATAAAGCCCACAACAGTACCGTTCTATCCATGCATCAGTGTCTATGTACAGAAGAATGACAGGCATAAAGTTACAGGAAAAAAAGTAACTTTAGCTACTAGACTGAATGTGCACAGTTTTGCCAAGTGGGTGCAAAGGAAGCTCATCATGGGACATCTCAAAATTTAAGTAGCCCTGCAGGACTTTACCCTGAGACAGACCAGCATCACACAAATGGTTGGTTACAGGTAGGACATGGTATATGAAGCTACCACTGGTCTCCTGAGATGCAATATTCAAAGGCTATTTTTAATATGTAGTTCTTTTTAGAATGTCTTAACATATAATATCTATAATACAGAGCAACCATAGAAGCAAAAACCTGTCAGGAGAGGAATCAAACATACTATATTATTCTAAAATTAATAGAAATGTATCTGGTAAAAGACTTCCATCACATCCTTGTAGAAATCTCTGGTAAAATGTGTGTACTCTTTAAAACTTTCATACCATAAAAAAAAATTACTAAGTCACAAATGTGGTAAACCCAGCAGTATATTCCCTCCAAGAATTCTACAGAAACCAATAATATACCATGCCTGGAAACATAAGTTAATTTCACAATACGTACACTGCCTTCAATGTGGGAGCAGACTTCCCCATTTTTCCATCTCCTTTATCTTATGTCTCAAGGAATGTAATAGTCATAAATATCCTATGGGAAATTCCCAGTGTCTAAAAAATTGACTAGGTACCTTCTTTCGATAGAATTCTTATTTGTGAGCATTTGTCATCTAACAGCAGAACAGCGTACAGATCAAGAAGAAAAGCATTAATGTTGTTTACAGATGTGTGAAGATGGTAACTTCAGTGCCTGAGACCTCTTGTTTATTTAATGAAAGATCAATAAGCAAGCTTACATGTTTGATTGCCACAGCTCTATCTCCAGCAAGGAAAAGATGCAGCCAAACTAATTATCATCTTTAAAAAAACTAGGGTTTGATTTTGTATAATTTAGAAAAAAAGCCGATTCATATTCTATTACAGTAAAAAGAAAAAGTGATCTTTTCAAAGATTCTAACGTTTGCACTGAATGTCTGAATTATCAGTTCTGAGAATGAACAACCTCTTTATTAAACGGTACTCTATACTATACTCCTTAAAAAGCCATACGACCCAGAATGATGTAAAAAAATTTTTTTGAGCCAACCTCTAACGGAATTCGGAAACCTCAGGGTCAGATTTTCTAAATCATTCAGCTTTCAAAATAGTCTTCAAATATTTTTAGTAAATAATGAGAAAAAGGAACACAGAACTATTTTCCAGATCAGTGCCCAATCTTGTCTAGGGTTTGAAAATACCTCCTACTAGTCATATTCTTCCTTCTGAAAAGCAATGAGGTTCATTAACAGTTGAGAATCGTTATGCATTTTAAAGCATCTTATACTTGAAGGTTCAGAGTGCATGAATGAACTCAAAATGAAGCAAGGTGATCGACTTGGCCCACTGCTACATCCTACTATTTCAATTCACTGAGGTTCACTTACCTATAAACCAAATGGTAGCTATCAATAAGCTGCATAGCTAAGACGTTGCTACAGCTTCCCCCACAAGGCTAGGACATACAGTGCGGCGCTAAGCCAGCATTTTGAACATCAGTCCACGTTATGGTACTTTATTTCATTAGCATAACTTCAGTTATCAGCTTGTTTTCACTGGACATGCTATACCTTGCTGGTGTCAAAAAACTGGACATTATGACTTTTGTCTGATTTTTAATACAAGACCAAAATCTAAACATCAGAAATACTATGTCAGAGCTGGAGCACCTATGCCAGCAAATCTTTGAGAGCAGGTGTGGAATTATATCCTTATTAAGTTCAATACAAGTAGTATCATTAGAAAGGAACGGAGGCACAAGCATTGACTAATGCAGGTGTTACGCCTTTACTGAAGTTACTGGCAAAGCATAGCAATAAACTAGCCAAACCATTCAATGTGACAGGATTTGTGCTAAGGTCTCCTGCAGAGATCTGGGAGAACAGCTGATATGTAACACGAAGACGACTGCTGTGCTTTTCTTGCTTCTGCACATGCTCCAGCACAGGAATTTGCATGGCTGAAGAGATCAATTCAGACAGTAAGGAATTCCTCAGAAAACTCAGTAATAAATGTCTAACAGGCACTTTTCTCCCAAATCATTGTTCAACACACACTTTACTATTTAAATATCCTGTGCTCACTGCAAAGGATGCTAATGAAGTTGTTGGTAGTGTTCTCATTTACACTAGTAAAGTAAAAAATCCAAAATATCTGGTGAGGTATCATGTGCACTTGAAAGGCACTTGAAAATGTGCTGATCAGCAGCAACAAATTTATGGGAAAACAGCTACTAAAAGAAGCAAGGCCACACCCTGGTGTAATGTGGCACAGGGTAGCTGAAAACTTTGCCCAAAATTTTTGTTTCCCTGAAATGGTGTCACTAGCAGGTCTGACTAGAGTACGACCAACACTGCTTGTGACTAGCATCAAAGTATCACAGATGCTGCTTTGACAGCTCCATACAAAAAGAATTGTTTCATGGTTCCCACTTATCGTATGTGCATGAATGCAGGTACTAAACAGCAGGGACGCTTCCTGGATTGCAAGAGCCAGGTCATGGTTTTTTTCTGCCTGATTCAAAGCAGAGATTTTCATCTCAGATCACCCTGCCTCAAGCAGAGAAGAAACATGAATGCACCTTCTACATACTTGGGAAATTCCTAAATTATTCCACACTAAAAAGCATCAGATATTTTCTCTGTTCCTCCTGTGCTTCATGAATACTTGGTCGAAACATATGTATTCCACCAGCATGGAATGCTTCTACTAATCTGGAATTCTAGCAAAATTGGTTTTGCTAGGTGTAATCATAAGCCTTAAAATGCAAAATTATCTGCCATTACATTTAGGGACAAAGAGGGGTTGAAGTGTTATCACACTAATCTAAAATGAGCATGAAGTAAACTTTCAGAAGTTTATCTTCCTAATTAATTCTCCATCAATAACACCTCTATGCACTGTCCAGTTACTTAGATTTGCAATTCAAAACTGCATTTTTTTTTTTGTAAGTAAATAAAAGAAAAACAATATGAAGCTGAATTAAAAATGTCTTTGGAAAAACACAGAACATTGCAACTAATCTGCTGTGATTTGAATTCATCACCCTTTAGTAGTACTGAACTATTTTATTGTAGTATGTTGAACTGCAGTCAAAGTTTCCTTACCTGTGGGGTACTGAAATCTGTCTAAAATTCTCTTCTAATGTTGTTTTGGTTATTTTTTGTTTAGCTTTACATTTAGAAAGTTAAAATCAACTGTCAAAACCTCATCTGGATTAGCTGGATTCTCAGACTTTTGCTCAGGAGTTCCTGAAAGATCTACTTGAATAATAGCAGCCCTCTCTACAAAGTATATGAAAAAACTCCCAAACAAATTTAAAGTACTCCTAATTAACATCTTGAAACAGATATGGTCAATAAATATAGATTTGATTCAACTGTTAAGCATTAACAAGATTACTATTCACAATTACCATCTTATAAAGATCTGCTTTTCAAAAGAAAAAATGCATTTACTTTGTATTTCCAAGACATCGACTCTTCCAATAATAGAGCTAGAACTCTGGGCTAGCAAGGAGAAGTATCTTTAACCCTATTTCTATTCCCCTATTTCTACACCCCCTACCTCTATTTCTAGAGATCAGTTATCAGAAGAAGCAACTCAGCAAAAATTTGGATCAGGCAAAACAGAAAAGGCCAAGTGGGTACGCACTGATTTGAGCTGGTAGTTGAGGGCCAGTCAGCTTTGCTCCCAAGAAACTTATCTCAGTTCACGTATCCTCTGACTGGTTAATAACAACAGAGTTGTAAAAGGCATTATTACACAATACTCATATCTAGAATTATTGCACTTGTACAGTGTATTACTGCAGTCCTCCCAGAGAATTAAGCTTGCCAAGATCAGAGTGGTTTATCTGGAAACAGGATTCACATTTCTATTAGCCTATAAACAAAGCATCAGTGTTACTTAGGAATAAATGTATAGTGTGCAGTTTCTCTTTTTGAACTCAGATTTGGTTTCAAATTGTATTCTTTATTATGCTTATATATATGTGTGTAGAAAGATATGCATACACACATGTAATACATAATATTTATAGTCACACCAAGAAAAAGTAGACCCTTAAACTGATTTCTGAAGTTATTTTGCCATTTTATTAAAAGAACGGGGTTGAAATTCTATTCCCACTGCAATGTAACACACTCCAGCAGAGCCTTGATATAAGGCATCTTGATCTTTTTATTGTGTCTAATTTACAAAGCAAAAAATCTTTTTTGCCACGTCCCCCCCTCCAAGAAGGGGACTTTTTTCCCCTTGTGATCAATTTCATGCCATTTTCTTTAAACAGAGATATCAAATTGTTAAACATTTTAACCACAGTATGTCCTGGTAATTCAATCCTTTGGATTTGCTTGGGTGTCCCAAAGTGTTTTGAGTTCAAACAGCAGAAGGAAACTGCAGTGCTGGTCAGTACCCTCTTAAATCTTCTTATGGATTTCATTTGCTGTGTGGCCTGAGAGAGGTCAAAAGGTTTTTGCACAGAAGTAGAATTTGAGAAATAATCACCTTATAGACCCACTAAATCAATCATAATTAATGCACTTGCCTAGTTCTGTCAGAGAATTGCTGCTAGAGGGCAAAATAAAGAGGCCCCTTCTAATACAATTTGAAAAGAGATCAAATCTGTCATTTCATCTAATAATTGAGCCAAATGAGAAAAGAGAAGGGTCAGAGTTCATCTGGTGACCTTATGTAAACCCAATAATACATAATTCATTTTCATTTTATGGAATTTATAAGATGCTGTAAACTGTCAGGATACAGACTCATCTGCTTTAGCTTCCACCAAAACCTTCCTGCTCATCATGCAACACACACTGAGCTGCCAAAACTTTTAAGTGGTATATTCTGGCAGAATAATCCAAAAGCCTTCAACAAGGACTGGTATTTAATTCATTCTTCCAAGCGTGTGAAGTTAATAACTGAATAAGTCACTCGCAGCTCTTTCTGAATGATATAAAACCTGTAATTTATTTACTGAGTGTTACAAATACAGTTAAAACATGTTTTCATGCAAAATGGTTTCTTTCCTTTTTATTATTTTTATAAAAGATTTATCTCTTTTTTTTTTTGGTGAACATAGAATATAAATACATATGCCCTCAGAACGATACCCTTCATTCCATCCCAAGTCTCAGTTGACCATATTCAGTAGAACTCATTTCAGTTATTACCTACAAACCAAAAGTAATCTGAAGACATATTAAGGAAACATGTCTCAAGTAGGCAGGTTGTTTTTTTTTTTTTTTAATTAATGCTGAATATTAATTGAAAGTGTCAAAAGTATTACCTTTCCAGCCTGTCTTACCCTTTTTAGTCTCTGTGCTGAGCTACATTCTTTACTCAATCACACTGCCATGACCAAGTTAGAGCTCTATCTAAGTAATAAAGGTGAATTGATGGTTTATGAGGTATTCCTCACTGCTTTGTCTCCTTTAATGTCAATACAACCAACATGTAGCAGAGCATCCAGGCATTCATGACAGAATTTCCTAAGGCAAGTCTAGGCTTCTGGGGAGAAAAACATTTTTTTATTGAACCAGCCAACATATAATTGGGGGGGGGGAAGTCAGCAAGGGATGCTTTTGACTAATTCTTAAGTTTGAAACAGAAGCAACAAGCTTTGAAAGAATATAAAAGCTGAGAGTAAGCCTAAGTAGATACATTAATCATAACAAAAGATATTATGAACCTGCATAAAGCTTGGCTTGGTGATGTCCTTGGACCATCATGGCTATGACAACAGTAACATTACAAAAGAAACAAATTTATAAAATACTTCTGATACTTGGTTTATTTAGAGACAAGGGGGTTTTATGCTGCTTTTTATACCACTTCTGAAATACTCAGGACTGCAGATAGGAAAAAATACTAAATAACTGGACCAAGAGATAGGTACTGTACACTATACTGTCCACTACAAATCCTGCTGAACAGAAGCTTTATGGAAGATACAGCACTGTCTGCTTGATGGTTCACTGGCTCGACACACTTAAGCTTCAAACTCCTGTCCCACATCAAACTGCTTTTTATAGCTGTGACTAAAAAGCTACCATGAAGGGCAACAGATGATTTTCCTTGACATAATGCATTTCTATGCTAATTATTTCCTAGACCTAGTAGAAGGTTGGGTTAGAAAGCACTGGGCAGAACTCACACCATGTTCAGGAAAAATCATACAATGCTCTGACAGGTTCCCAGCTTATTCAGCCAGTGTAATTTAGAGCTGTCTGTAATTATGAGAAAGTCTGTTTTGGTATATGGCCAGTCAGTGTAATGGAAGCACAAATTTGTCTTAAGTCCTATTTCTTCTCAGCTGTACCAGGCTGAAGACTGAGCCTTTTTTTCCTCTATAATACAACTCCACAGAGATCACTTTACTTTAACAATTAAGAAAGAAAAATAAAATTCCATACTAAAACTAACTATACCATATAGTGTCATATTTCCAGTTAAATGGATAATATATGAAATTGCTACTCAACAACAGCACTGGTAGCAACACTGCATTGCCCTTCTGTAGTATCACGAGTGCATGATTACTGAACAGCTTTATGAAGGATTATATTCTGTAATATTTATAGAGAGGAAAATGAAGGCACAGAAATAACAGGTTGTTTTACACCAAGCATTGAAACTGAAACCAAATCTTGTGTTCTTTGCTATCTTGTACCTTACCAATAATCTTCCCCTCGTAACTTTGACCTCATATAGCAAGCCACAGAAGATACATTACTTGCTATTTAATGGTAAAAGTCAATTTGTATACCTGAAAACTGCAAGAAATATGTGTGTCACTCTCAAGTTACCCTTTATCTATTTACCCATTTTTAGTTTGGAATTACAACATCCTTGTATTTGTCATATTGTTTAAATCTGACCTTTGATCCTAAGGGTCATTGCACTCCCTGAGGTCATCTGCCCATCTGATTAACACATTCCATAATTTTGGAGGTGGCCAGTTTAGTGGGCTATCCCATTAATCATGGCAAAGGCACTAGAAGCAGCATGAAAAACACACTGAGGTTATCAAATCCCCACAGGAGATTAGGAAGTTAGATAAGCACATGAAGTTTAACAAACAAAAAGTACATGGACAAACCAAAAGGCATTCAAGGCCTGAAACCTGACACAAGCAAAGCAGCATGAGAAAAACAAACACCAGGAACTTCTCCTCTCTCTCATTTTTCTCTTACTAGATTTCATAAAGCTCTGATATTTCCTCTTGAAGGTAATACGTCTTCTAGGTCGGAGGATAGTGTGAAATGATTATCAGTTTTAACACTATCCAAACTCACAGTACTAAGTTAGAAACAACGCAGATGAGAGGAGTCACCAGCATGGGACACCACCTGCAGAACAGCATCAAACAACCCTAATACAGTGCAGTTATCAAGGAAATGATTGACTGTTGGAACTCAGACAGCTTGTGGGTTAGTTGATAAGGGCAAGAAATGTATTTCTCATGATGGGCCTTTGTATATTGTCTATTATACAGTAAATAAAAATAATAATATAGGCAAAAATAAATTAGAAACAGCCTCATATAATAGGACATTATGCTGAGAGTAAAGCAAGCTTTGGATCTTGCCACTTTGCTATCTAGGAAAGCTGCTTCAACATTTTCAACTCTTCCCTGGTCTTTTCTTCATGTATTTTTAGACAGCAAGAACAGGGACCTGCTTACTGTATGTTCAGTTGCTAACAGCATGAGATTTTGCTTGCTATCTTGAACAAATATAGTAGCTGAGTTTGAAAAGAGACTGTGGCAACCATCTCACATGGTTGGTATTTCTTTGCACTTATTAGTCTGATACAAAAATGAAATCCCCACCCTGATGACAGTTCCTAGCACAGCCAGTTTCAGTTCTGGAATTTCTGTTTTAAATTAAACATTCGGTTTATTGAAATGTGCTCATTTCCCATGAGGAATTCTATTCCCAATAAAAATCATTATTTTTTTAATTTCCCATTAAATGAATTTTCAAGAAAACCTGGTTTATAATCAATAATATACTGGTGTTCTCTTTCAGAGAGCAGTAATGGATACTTTCATTGTATAGACTCATCGTTACTTTTCTGTTATATATCTTTGTAGGACTATATTATGGAATACTACTATTGGAACTTTATATATGAATGTGTCATTTGACATTAAAATTGATTTATTTAGCACTGATTGAACTACCTTATCAACGTTTTTAGATCAAAAGCACCCTTTTGTCTGTCATAGTGAAATAATTTCTCATCTTCATATCCATTATGAATCATAACTTTGGCTTGTTGTGAAATTTAAAACTCAATAGAGTAACAAAAAAAATAAATAAATTTTTCATAGTCTAAGGAATTATTTCTCAAAATAAAATATTTCGATTTTTTCTTTTTCATATTTAAGGGTATAAAATTAATATAATGTTTGAAGAAATTAGTTTCTGGAAATGACTTTCACTAACAGAAAATTACTATCTTGAGATTCATTAGATTTACTTATTACTATGATGCAAATACGCATGCAATAGTACATATACCAAACAAAATAACTCTATTTCCATAGTTAAACTATTTTTTTTACTTCACAATATGGACTGATCTTCGCATTTTACAAAGTGTAAAATTTTGTAATTTTATAAAAGGCATTTTCATTTCTACTAAAAAAGCATTTTGAAAGTGAAATTTTCTAGAAATGGAATTGGAAGAGTTATTTATCACTACTAGTTTAATAAGTGCCCTCACAATTAATAGAAAGTAAAAATAACCATGAAGAATTAAAGCAACTTGCACAAAATTGTTTGCTCAACATCCAAGACAAGAGAACAGATCTCCGGTTCACAACATTCTGCCAAATCCAGTCGTATACAGTAATCAGAATCTTCAAATAATAAAAAAATGGTCAAGATGTGCAGGAAAGAGAAACTACTGCTTGCCCACAGCTGTGTAAGAATCAATACGACGGGTGGTGGCAATAACTTGTTCAAGCTGAAGAAGCTGCAGCAGAGCTAACAGCTGTCTGACAGCTCAAACACAAGCCTTTCCCTCTGCTGTAAACCTGCCCTAAATGAACAAACGTCAGGCAGGACAGCAAGGTCCCGGAGTAATCATATTTCAACCCAAAGGTAACTAACAGATTGAAAAACAATCAAAAAAGCCTAAACCCCCAAAACTTCACAACCCAAAGCCAGAACTGTAGTTACTCATCTCGTGGTTGCTATTTAGCACATTTATAAGTCTCACCTTCTTTCCCCACTTCTTAATCCATTCTGACTGAACGCTTATGGGTACAAGGCTCACATTAACAAAGAGGAGACTTAAATTTGTGTCCTCAGTTTTGAATGTGTAATCATTTGCACTCATAAAAATACAATTGGTGTGTGAAAACAGGAACTTATCAGATCAGCTGGAAGTCCAACAGAAAAATATTCCACCTAGTTGCTTTATCATTTCAAATTACTGTTCTTCAAAACATGCCCGTACTCTGACCAAAGCTTGTATGAAACACATCCCCCAATCTGTGGCTAAACGTTTAATTGAAGTTTACAGAGAGGTTTAGGATCTGGGTCACATGACAGACAGAAGAGACAGAAACCACTGTAGATACAAGCGACAGCAAATAGTTCCATTTCTCTTATAAGATTAGGAGGAGACTTAAGCTGCTTGAAAGCGTGCTTGCAAACTTTATCTGACATGGGAGGAGGGGGCAGTTACAGGCAGGATTCTTTAGAGGATCCCAACACCTTAGGTTCAAGGCAACGCACCGTATGAAGAGCCTTTACTTTCCCGTCTGAGCAGGTAAGACAAAGACACAGTCCAGTCCTACTTGAACATCTGTATGCACTGAAAATCTTTTAGTGGACAGACATTTCTGGGATCAGACAAATGATCAGTGCAGACTTGACTGCCAGGATTTCAAGTAGCTCACTTTATTCTTGATACTGCCTTCTGTGCTGTTGTCTAATAATTCATATGGAATTTGCAAGTTCTGTCCTCCAAAATGCAGTGAAAAGGCACAAGCCACTTCTCACAGCCAGACGCACAAATTTCCTGGGGTTGTTGTCTACATGAAATATATACTCATTATACTATTTTTAAGCACGTTGGTCATGTTTCAAAGTATAAAATCTATTAGACCCACAAATTTATAGTGCTCTCTGTGCTTCAGAGAAGTACATTGTTATGGCTGTTATAAATAAAATGCATGAATAAATACAAACTGACCATGATTTGGCCACTTCCTCTACTAAATTTGTGCACTCATTTCCTTGGCATTGGTCTGAAGATGTTGTTGGGATGAATAGGACATACCGTCTGGGAAAAGCAAATGAACCCATGCTGAATCAGCCCCGAAACGATTACAGAACTAGAACACTGCTCCATGTTATTGTTTCAGTCACTGGAGATACTGAATAGCATCTCCAGTGACTGAAACAGTGAGTCACAACCTAAGCCCAAGCAGTACAGAGTACTTCAACCAAATGGGCGTGAGGTGTTTCGGGGAGGAAGGCTGATGTTGAAAGGGAAGGGCACCTTAACACCATGTGGAGAAAGAAGAAACCCACAAATTTCATTTGGTAGGATATTTGCACTCATATATCAAAATTCCAAGTTCCACATTAGGTGACAGAAGCCAATAAATAATTTAAGCACATACTTATCTTTTAAGACAGTGAGATTTAGGCAATCGAGGCTTCATCGCCACTAGTATACGTTTTTTCCTGATTTTTCAAGAACAAGAGAGAATCAATTCTCTGCCTTTGAAAATTTGCGTCTAACAAAGTTTTCTTGCTTTTCACCCTGAGGCGATGAAGCATTTGAACTGGACTTGCCTAGTTTAGCATGTAAGTATGGAACACCTCTGTTTCCCAGCTGTCAAGAGTACATTGTTATGAATAGCGAGAAGGCATAGAAGGATGCAGAAAGAAGGCTGTGATATTTCTCAAAATTTCTTTTTCCTGTTATTATACTCAACACTGGCAAAGAAGTGCCTGAGAAATGAGGGTGCTACACAGAGAGATGCAGTTCCTGAGTCCAACAGACAATGAGGAATAGCAAAGCTCAGTGTGGAAGCTATAAAATACTCTCTTCATATTTTGATTGATTTTGCATTATCTGTAAAATAATGTCCTGCTACTCCCAAGCCTTTTGTTCAGGTCCCTTTTTACTGCTACTTAAATATTATTGACTGATCCTCTGCAAACCTAGAACATGACAGACTCCTCACTGTATCTGCTTAGATTCTAGTGAGACATTACTTTGTCTGTTTTAATTGATTTGGACTTCAAATCCTTTTAGAATAGTATCATCTTAAAGTCCACCCACAATCCAAGCTCTAGATAAAACGCATGAGATAACATGTGTGGTCACAAGCTGATTTGTCCTAACATTTTTCTTCATATGGAGAGACAAAGTGAACTAAGAATAGCTTTTTCACAGGTGAAGCGACGCTCTGCCAGTAAAGCTGGTATGAATAAATGGGTGAGTTAAAATTTGGATTCAGAACCCTCAGAGTCTATTTATTCAGATTCTTTCGGTTTTCCTGTCTTTTTAATATTTATTTTTATCATTGTCCTCTATATAATATTCAAAGACAATAATACTATTGCTCTCTACTTAGATGGGAACTCATCCCTGAGTACTTTGCAGTTTTTAAGGTGTTTCTATCTTTACAATAGTGAGATAATGAAGTGACATATTCATTTTGTTGGTGAAGGAACTGGAGGATGAGTGCCTAAATCATTCAGAGGAACTGGCTAATAAAATTCAGGGTCTCTAATTCCTAACTCCCAGCTGCCTGCCTGGGAACAGAATCCAGAACCATGGTGATACTACAGCACTGTACAAGGAGAGGACCTGCTTTTAAAACTCACATGGTAGAAGCCTCAGTCCAACTTGTGTGGATGCATTTCTGTTTGACAAGCACTAGATGTAACATTCACTCCTGAAATCTATTGACTTTTTCCAAGAACTGAGCACCTTCTCCCTCCCTTTACGCACCACCCACCACCACCCCCCCCCCCCCCGCCTTGATTTGTATTTGTTCTTAAAGCATAGTTACAGAAGCAGGACGGGAACTGAAGCTTCAAATACCTACATCTTAGACTGAATTGACATATTAATTCTCATCTGTGTATACTCAGACCTATAGGTAAATAAAGTAGATTACCCCAATAATCCCCACATTACTATTAAACCCCTACATTATAAAAAAATGGTTGACAAACTTATTTTTCTCCTTAATACATTAAGTAGTCTGGCTGATATTAAGAGAAAAGAACTTTGCATTCTTGCTCAAAGGAGGGATAAGACAATTCCAACAAAAACATTGCATCAAAAGTTTTGAATGATACTCCTGCGATATCTTAAAACAGCCGGCAATTGATCTGCCTTTCCCATGCTGTAGTGATGCTCACATTTAACAAAGCAAATGGAGAATTATGATTTTTACCTCAATAGGGGCACAATTAAAGAAATTGAGATTTGTTTATGAAACAACACTGGCTTGTTTTTTTCTTCGTTACTAATCATGAGTTTAATTTTTAATGGAAAAGCATTGCTAGCACAATTAACACTCAATTTACATGTGCATCCATAGACCTAATTAATTAAATTTTATTGATGCCTAGTTGCTCTTTAAAATGCTTTCCAAATGCCTTCAAATTGATTTTAAATGGTTGATAGTGAAAGTCTGTATGTTCCTGGTAGTAACCCTACTGATTTTTAAACATATGTACCTTACATACCATAAATATTCATTGCTTTCCTCTTTTTATTTGAGAATGTGTTCACAGTTGTGCAACAGTGTGTTTGGAACAAAGTTATGGGAAAGTCTCTTAATACCCTTGCAATGAAATGCAAAATATCAAAACTAGAGGGTTTTTTTTGGGAAATAATTTGTATACTGCAGTATTCATGGACAGAACATGTCAGTGATGTTTGAAAAGTGCTCGAGCAGAACATAAAACAGTATTCAACAGTGTGATTAGTGACAGGTGAGTTGCCTCAGATACATTATCACTCAATAATCCTAGGAATAAAAGTTACTGAATCAGAGAATCACAATTTTCTTTTGGGAATGCTTTCAGTTTGTGATACTGACTTTTTCTTCTCCCTTTCTTAAATGTTCTGTTAAAAATTTACTTTTTTATGATACTATACAGATGTGCTTGTGTCATTGCCATGTTATACCCGCTAAGAAATTAATGAATTCATCCTTGTGACAAGCCTTCAAGACAGCAAATTGCTATTACTCCTGTTTTATGCTTGGGGAACTAAAACACAGAAATCAAGAAACTGATTTTAGATCTTTTGAGGACAGTAGGAATTTGTAGTAGATTTTAGCACCAAGTGACTTTCCAAAGTCACAGAGTAAGTCCCAACAGTCAGAAATGTAAGTTACATTACTTAAATCTAAGCGCAGTATGCTTGCCAAAAGACCTTACTTGTGTTGTCCTTTATGAAATGAATTGAATCAATTTTATCTGTTGATGTTAGCTCATTTTCATATTTTAGGATTAATTCTGTTAATGTGCCCTTCATGGTTCTCTGGGTGGTGGTAAGTTTCTGTTTTATTTTCTAGCTAGGAGGGCTGTGTCTTTCTATCATGCATCATTGTGACAAGACCCAATAGTTGTAAACCCTTCTCTTCTAGCTCTGTAGGAGGTTGATTTTCATGACATCCTTTATCCTCTGAGTAAGCACCTGCTTAGCCTGATTATTGCCTTGATGTTTCTTATCTAGATTATATCTAATGTGAAACACTATCTTAGCTACAATAATGATAAAATAACTGTCTACTTGTCTCATAGATATGTTTTTGAGCAATTACATTTGTTACAAATGTTTTTAACACACACTGAGTTTCAGTGGATTATCAATTAGTCTGGAAGTCTAGCTTTTAGTCATACCTCATAATTAGCCTTAATTTATACAGTTTATATCTTTTTCAAAAGCTAGAAAAGTATGTAGAGTGTCTGTTCATATATATATTTTATATAAATGTAATATTACCAAGAGGCAATTTCAATTTTGTAAACTTACTTTCACAATTTAATGAAAAAACATTTTTGTAAATGGGGTTGAGTATAACATTAAAGCCTCTAACAAATACTATCCAGAGGATTATACACTATGATTTTTCATTCGCTTAACATTGTGATTTAAACAATATTAATCATCATATCATTTCATGTTAACAGAAAGACAATCAAGATGAAATCTTAATTACTAAAGAACTGTCAAGAGACATTAACAATTTCATACTGAATTTTATAAAAGTAATGATTGTCCTATTACATATGCTGTAATTTCCCTTTCCTGACTGCTATAATAGTTTCCTTACTCATTAAACACTTATTTTCTCACTATCTGCCAGCTTTTTCATAGGTGGCCTCATTTAGAGAAACTGAAAGTATATGAGAGAAGAGAATATGAAAGAAAAAATTAAGGTTGGAAAGAATTACAAATGGAAAATATAAAAACAGGTTATTTGGTAAAATAAAGTACATGTAGGTAGCACAATCGCATTTGAGAGATGTTTAAAGGAAGGTAATGAATTATTAAGGAAAAAGTGATTGATGATTACGTACATATAAAATAGAAATCATGATTAAAAACTTGAGGATTGAATCAACATTATAGAGCTGTTAAAGTAATCTATGCAGTATTTTTCTTCTAAAAAAAAATTTAACATTTATGTATCCATTAGATCTGAATATAAAATCTAGAAAAGACACAATGAAGTACATTTTTTCATATCAAAACTAATATCAATGTAAAACTGATCACTTAGGCAAATTACTTGGTTTCCGGATTACTTTCATACGCTACTCAGAGAAAGTCTGAAATAACTCCCCAAATATCATGCACCGAACTTGTTTTGCAACAGTATACATGAATGCCTAGTGGAACCAGAAAGACAAATCCTTTCATTAACAGCCACTTTGAAGTAGGAAGTATTATTTCTTTAAAAGGAGATATTACTTTCAGCTTTAATTTCTCAATCATTTCTTTGAGAAAACATTTTTTTTCCCCAAGGGAAAGGAAAACCTGAAAATTCCTGCCTACTCAGACCAAACAAAATTTTAATCAAGGAAAATCTCTCAGCACGCATTCAAGTCTAGTCAGATGCAAACAACCTCCAAAACAACTAGGACTATCCAGGATAATCACTACTTTTGGTGGCATACCTTTGAATAATTACTCTGCTCGATTCAGAATGCAGACTTGAATATGTTTACCCTGCAAATCCAGTGAGTGATGGAGCAGAGAATGTACATGCATACATACATGAGCCTCTGAAATGTTTCATTTCATCCCAATAAAATCGGTAGCATTTTTTTTAAACTTTGGTTTCATGAAAGAGGCAAAAACTCCCATTACAGTTTGAGTTTTAATTTTAGTATTTTTTAAAAAGAAAACCTATAGCTTGAAAAAGATGTATTGAATCCTTATTAGCAAAAAAAGGCTGAAGTTTATTAATTGTCTTGGGGTTTTTTTAGCAGTAAGGGTAGAGAAAGGGGAAAATGTTCAGAATTTGTATTTCTAGAAGCATCACATTTACAGAAAAAAAAGTGAAATTCCTACATATTTTTTTCTAAACTGAACATAAAGAAGGGCACTGCTAGGATTATGACATCCTAGAAATCCATGTATAGTTTTATAAACATTCTGTGCGTCTACTCAAAGAGAATTTAGCTGTAAAATTAAATTTTGGTCTGTTGCCTTTATCTGCTGTAATTTTTATTTAGCCTTAGTCTAATATTTCTTAAGGTCACCAGATTAAAAATCATTAAACTTCAGCCATGTTTCTGCTCAGAATCAATCACCTTAAAGATCACTTTTGTGGGCTGGTGATCAGGTGACTGCTCTTAAAAATACTTTTGCTAAGGTTGAGTCTATATTGTAACAATTCTTACAGTGCAGGAGGTGAACTGTAAATCAATATGCTCACAGCTGACACTGGCCAAAGATACTGTGGATTTGTGAATTGTATAGGAATGTCACACCCAGGACCAAATTCTGGCTACCTTGGGAAGCTGAATTTGCAGAATTTGCAGATCTCACCTCCAGAAGAGATAACATGAGAGACTAGGAAACAGAAAATGTACCAGAGATGCTGAAAAAACCCTGACACAATGCTGTAAGTATGCCCAGGAGTAACTTAAAGCTAAAAGACCTGCTTAGAATTCATATGGTGTAAGCTGAGAATGTAAGATCTGGGTCATCAGATAATCATCAAGGTAGAATCTAACTGGCTTTTAGGGTTTAGGAAAGATTTTCCCTTTTTCCATATGGAGATTATGCCACTGCCATGATGTAAGAGGGCTTGTGCATTTCATTCACCTACTTCCGAAGCCTCTGGTCAGACAGAAGATAGTGTATCAGAAATACACTACGTTTAATTTAGCACACTGGATAAGTGTTCTAAAATTTCTGCAGATGTATCAATGAACACCCTCCGCATATGCTGTATTCTGTTATCTTTGATCTGCACCAACCTTTTATATAGACATTTTAAGTAAGTACCAATGTCAGCAGAAACAAAAACAGATTCCGAGGTTTTAATCAAGCTGGAGCCACTCATAGTTGCAGACCACGTCAGTTGGTTTCTGCCTTGAGCAGAGCTTCCAGTACACGGTTTATCTCCATTTCCCAGCTACTTTCAGGGCTCGTAATGCCCATCTCTTCTCCTTCTAATTCTGTTGACTGAATCTGAATGAAGTATTTAGTAGTAATCCGACAGGTATATTTGGAAAGGTGGCAAAATTTTTTAGCGAGCCGCAGGCTCCTTACACAAACAGTTGCAGAACATAGTTAAAGCTCTTTAAATAGCAACTGGGTGCTCAAGCCTTCTACAGTCCTGTAAAAATGCCAGCCCGAGACAGTCCGACAGGCCAGGTTTTAAGCAGACAGAATCTCTTTGGAGCTCAGCAACAGTTTTCATGGCACGAGGACTGCATGATGTGGGCAAGCACATAGGATAATGTGGAATTGCGTGGCTGTTGCAACCACTATCAAATCCCCAATTCTATTTAAATATGGTTTTCTGGCACTTAATTCCAATCCCCAAATCATAAGAGCCCATAAGACAATTTGTGAAGTGTTTCAGCGTTTAGCACTGCACTGTGAACAACACACTACACAGCATGTTCGGCATGAATTAAAGTGTTTGTATTTCTGTATTTTGTTGTTCAGAAATTTTCCTTTAAATGGAGATTTACAGGTATTTCCGTTCCAAGCCGACAGAGCAATATTAACATTCTCACAGGGGTGTGTGAGTAAAAGTAATCACTAATAACATTGAGAGAATATCAGTAACTGTCATTCAGGGGAAGTTCTTGCCCTTCCCCCTTGCATCCAGATTTAAATACATCATCCTCTAAAGTGGGATTTAAAGCCCATCAATACATCTTTCACCTTAAAGACAGGCCTACAGTGCATGCTGCGATTGTATCTCCCACTTCTTAATATCAGACCAGTTTCGCAACTCCTAGTGACTGGCAACAAGAAAGTTTAACAATGTTCTCTCATTTCACTATGCAAGACTTGGATTAACACATCATAATAAGCTCTTTGTGCAAACTCATCTTTCTCAAATATTCACAAGAAACATACTCAAAACCAAAATGTTCACAAGATTCTTGTCTGATTTTATACCTTCCCCTTCATTTCAAAATATCTTGCCTTATACAAAATGTATGATCCTTTTCACCTCCAAATGAACAAAACACAGTAGGAAAAGTAGACAATGCAGTTTTGCAAACAGTAGCTTTTAATCTAATAATGAGCTGTAATAGAAACAGCCTACTGTATAGGAAGTTCAGTCTTTACTGAGAAAATCTGGGTTTAGGTTTTTAGACTTCTTTATTATCCATCTGTTGCACTCAGTTGTCATTAACTTAGTATTTGTCAAGATCCATTAAGACCAATTAACATGTCAATAAGTACAGATAATACAGTTAAATATCCATCTAAAGCCCTTTCATACTTGGTATTATTGAGCATCTATAGAAGCCAGCAGCAGAGACAGGCATGTGTACTTCCACACAGGTACATGCTTTTTAATAAAGACCTGGAAGTGACATTTATACAAGGCAGTATTTGAAATCTGGATTATCAATCACTTCAGTAATTCTTAGCTTTATGTGGAGACTTATGAAGACAAATGACATAATATAAAACCATTGATGACTAAAAGTAAGTGCTGTAGTGTTGTTTTAACCATAATGTTCAAGGATGTAAGCAAGATGAACCACAGTGAATTAATGAATACTTTTTATTAGAAGGGCCAATATAGATGGGAAGAGGCAAGGGAGTACTTCCGAAAACTGAAGTTCTAAAAAAAAAAAAAAAAAAAAGAAAAAAGGGAAAAAAAGAAGCACTTTTTTTCCCCCCCTGGAAAAAGTCCGTGTCTTTCCCCCCCACCAAAAGAACCAGTCTAATAAATGATACTCTCTCTCCTCACAAATAATCCACACCCCACAAACACCAAACACATCACCACCCCCCAAAACCCCACAATTTAAGAAATTTTGAAATTTCAAGTCATAGAGAAATGAATAAAGCAGTAATTTCAATAACATTTTTAGAATCCAGTTAAGTAAGCTACTAAGCTAGTTCACAAACATGCAATAATACAGTTTACAGTATCAGAACAAACTTAACCAAGATGATAGCTGTTTCTTTTGGATGACTTTCAGATAAATGACTTAACACTGTGCTTAATAGGAATGCATTCTGTTTAAATTTTCTTTAAATACCTCATATCAATCACATACCTCCAGTTTTCTTATTTAGGAGGAATACAGTATATCAACCAAACCCTGAGTATTTGAATGGATCAGCACAATTCCAGCTGTTCTTTTTTCATTTATAAAGAAATGTGTTTCAGCAAATTCAAAAATTATATTGTAAAATATCCCTACATTTCCTTGGATCCATTTGAAAGGCATCACTTCATCCTTTCCAAGATAAAGACTGAAACTTCTTATATCAAACATATCATTCTCCAGTAACGGATGTCCAATTAAACAATAAAATACATTAACCTATTAAAGAAGTACAAATATCCTTTTAAAGAAATACACTCTAATTCTGCCACAACTTCAAATGCTCTGTGTGAAGTCAAAGTGAACACTCACAAACATCCCTGTCCCACAGAATACTACTTGGTCTAATATTCTTATATTGTTAATAACTACAACAGAAACCAAGACTCCAGAAATTAAAGGCTAACAATTTGTAAGATTAACATGCGAGAAAAAAGGAAAGTAAAACTAACTATAACTTTGTAATGAACATTCGACTTTTTTTTTGTAGTGCTATTACAGCAATACCAGATTGTACAAGGAATTACACAGACTATTCGAAGTAAATAGGCGATCAGGCCCAGTCAGCATGGGTTTATGAAAGGCAGGTCCTGCCTGACTAACCCAATCTCCTTCTACGACAAAGTGACCTGCTTAGTGGACGAGGGAAAGGCTGTGGATGTAGTCTACCTAGACTTCAGTAAAGTCTTTGACACTGTTTCCCACAGCATTCTCCTGGAGAAACTGACTGCTCATGGCTTGGACAGAGGCTGGGTAAAAAACTGGCTGGCTGGCCGGGCCCAAAGGGTTGTGGTGAATGGAGTTAAATCCAGTTGGCAGTTGGTCACAGGCGGTGTTCCCCAGGGCTCAGTACTGGGGCCGGTCTTGTTTAATATCTTTATCAATGATCTGGACGAGGGGATCGAGTGCTCCCTCAGCAAGTTTGCAGATGACACCAAGTTGGGCAGGAGTGTTGATCTGCTCGAGGGTAGGAAGGCTCTGCAGAGGGATCTGGACAGGCCGGATCGATGGGACGAGGCCACTTGTATGAGGTTCAACAAGGATGAGTGCCGGGTCCTGCACTTGGGACACAAGAACCCCACACAATGCTACAGGCTTGGGGACGAGTGGCTGGAAAGCTGCCCTGCAGAAAAGGACCTGGGGGTGTTGATCAACAGCCGGCTGAATATGAGCCAGCAGCATGCCCAGGTGGCCAAGAAGGCCAACAGCATCCTGGCTTGTATCAGGAACAGGGTTGGCCAGCAGGACTAGGGAAGTGATTGTGCCCCTGTACTTGGCGCTGGTGAGGCTGCACCTCGAATACTGTGTTCAGTTTTGGGCCCCTCACTAGAAGAAGGACATTGAGGTGCTGGAGCGCGTCCAGAGAAGGGCGACGAAGCTGGTGAGGGGTCTGGAGCACAAGTCTCATGAGGAGCAGCTGAGGGAAGTGGGGTTGTTTAGCCTGGAGAAGAGGAGGCTCAGGGGAGACCTTATTTCTCTCTCTAACTACAGTTTCTCAAATCTGAATGCAGGCTGTAGCGAGGTGGGTGCTGGTCTGTTCTCCCAAGTGACAAGTGATAGGACAAGAGGAAATGGCCACAAGTTGCGCCAGGGGAGGTTTAGGTTGGATATTAGGGAAAACGTCTTCACTGAAAGGGTTGTCAGACATTGGAACAGGCTGCCCAGGGAGGTAGTTGAGTCACCGTCCCTGGAGGTATTTAAAAGATGTGTGGATGAGGTGCTTAGGGACATGGTTTAGTGGTGGACTTGGCAGTGTTAGGTTTACGGTTGGACTCAATGATGTTAAAGGTCTTTTCCAACCTAAACGATTCTATGATTCTAAATAATACAAACATCTCTCCAACTTTTCAATTAAATGAAAATTTGATTTTGATATAAGTGCACAACCATCTTGTGGTCGGCGTAAGTATTGAAGACCAACACTACAACATAAATCTCTTGCATAGTTCAGTCTAACCTAACACCCATCAATTTCCCTGAGGATAGTTGCTCCCTGGCTGCCTCTTGAACAGAGTGTGATAGTTTGGAGCTAGCTCCCTGCAACAGTCACTATCCCTGTTTGCAATGACAAAGCTGAATATATTTCATAGCTCCTACAGAAGCAAGCCTTCAAAGGAGGTTATGGGTTTTCAGATAAACTTTTAAATAGATATGGCTAATATGATGGAAGGCCTTGTAGATTTAATGAAATGTCTGAAGGACTTGAATTTTGTTTCAGTTTTGTTTTTCTCTTCATCTTAGCCATACAATTCCCAGCTTGGACTAAAATTACAAGTGGAAGAAAAAGAAAAGGTAACAAAATCCCTACAGCTACTTTCCTTGAATGTGCTAGACCTCAAATGCTTAATACTTTATAGAGCACAGTTCTACAGTAACAGACCATGTGGAGGATGAAATACATCAGTTGCAAATCTCAAAAACATTTGATAGTTCTAAATACTTTTGATGTTTTCTCTTTTCTCTTTGAAGGGTGATTTCTAACTGAATCAAAAAAACCAACCCACCCATACAGATTCTGTTTCCAAGTAGGAAGAAAATATTCCAAGAACAGGAAGAAAATATTCAAGAACACACTGAATACTTAAAATTTCTACTGTATGGGCTGAAATTTTATCAGAACAACTCTTGAGATTTTGGTATTTACACCCAAACCTGAATCCAATTTTACCCACGATAAATCTTCAAAAGTACATGAATTTGTACTTAAAAATCTTTCCACTAGGCACCTCTCCTCTGTTCATATGCCTATTAAATTGCTTTAAAAAGTCTTCTATAAAAAGGGTCTGTAACAATATAAACGCTTAAGTGAATTATTTCATTTACCTAGCAATAGCTCAGTTTGCTTGTTCTATAGTGAATAGACTTCTGATAATTCTAATAGAAAAACTTGTTTTCTTCATTTTTAAGTTTACATGGTATTTGCTTAGAAGGAGTCTTTAAAACTAATGCAAATACAACCAAGATAGGAAATACACAGACTACAAATCTGCCATCTTTCAGAGCAAGACTTGAGAATAAGCGTTACAGAAAGTTGTAAGCCGACGAACAAAGATAACATTGAAAGTGGGAAAATATGTTTTAATTCAGCCTAAATTTCTCTAAGAAAAAAGATCACTTACGACATAAGAGGACCAGCAAGACTTACAAGGGGAAAAACATAGGAATTAGAGACTTTAAACCACAAAATTATTTAGAGCCTCCCAAAAAAGTATCATTACAAAAGCAATAACCCAGGGTCACCCCTGTGGTAGAGCACTCAAATTTTTTCCTTAAAAGCATTTGTCTCCCTTTTTATTTATTTTTTAAAGTGGGGACTTCAGAGGCAGTTGTTAAACTAAAAACATCCCTCTAGGTTTGGGATGAAACTAAAAATCAAAATCTTCTTCACCGTAGAGCAATATTACATTTCCCCCCTTGCAGACTTATTTCATAAAAACGTCAGCTATTAAGTTAACATTATTTAAAGGGCTTTAGGTTGTAGTTACTGAATGCAACCTAAGCTATATCCATAAAGGTCTGACATTGATCCCTGGTTGTATAAAACATGATACAGAGAGGCACTAAATAAATAATCTGTATACTGCTTCCAAAGCATCTCTATTTATCACTGCATTAACGATAAGGATCTGATTTAAAGTGAACCCTAGCGAGGGTCAAATCCGAGCACAAGCTGTAATATGATCTGCAAGAGTGCTGATAACCTGAAACAATATGAAGAAACCCTGTCAGATAAATAAAACAAACCAGTTGTCCATTAAACAGCTCAGAAAGAGGCCAACAAAACCAAATGCGGACGGAACCATTTCTTTTTTTTTTTTTGTTTTAATTTTAAGGAAGCACAGAAATGCTGCACCTGAAGATCAAGCCAGTCTAAGGCTAAGGAAATAACAATGCGCAGAATAGCAAAGATTGATCTTAAAAAAAAAAAATGCACAGCCACTCATGAGAAACAGTTTAGATGTGCCCTTGCATCTCTCAGAGACCTCAAGATTACCACTAACCTCTAAATAATCAAAT
This sequence comes from Gavia stellata, assembly GCF_030936135.1. Taxonomy (NCBI): domain Eukaryota; kingdom Metazoa; phylum Chordata; class Aves; order Gaviiformes; family Gaviidae; genus Gavia; species Gavia stellata. Next base: position 6,720,400 of record NC_082608.1, on the reverse strand, counting down.
GCAATTGTTTTCAAGGCATCACCAAGTGTCTAAGAGGAACGTCCCAGATTACAAATTAAAACTGTATTTTTTAGGTTTAAATATATGTAAATTCTTAAAAATTTTGTAACACAAATAAAACTCTCTCTTGGCTTACTAGAGAAAATGTTCACTAATCCTTTTAAAAAAAACCAAAGGTTTCCAAGCCCTGTGGAAACACAGGGAAAAATTTAATTTGATTAGAGTGTGTCATAAATATGTGAGAAAAATCCAAAGTTTAGGTTGCCTAATTGCCCCTTACTGAAGCTCCATCCCAATGTGGAATGCCTGCCTAGCATTCTCCTAACACAGGGGTTCCTTCAGTTTGGTTTCTGATGTCATTTGCATGAGGGCTATCAAGCAAAGCAATGAGAAGCTCAGTACTGAAATGCAGGAATTTCCCATTCCACACCCATTCTGCTGTCCTAAAAACTTCATTATGCTTAAGCATGTGAAACTAAACAGCTCTATTTTGCTCTTTTTGATAGTTTATAATTTTTTTGTTTGTTTGTTTGCATTACAGTAAATAAGCAACATCCCATCACTTCAGGCACAGTTTGAACAAACAAGTACTTTTTTGGCCTGGAGACCACACAGATGAAATATCAAGAAGGGAAACCAAAGCACAGATAATTTATCCAGGCCTCATGCGCATCTTAAAATTTAGAAGGGCTCCCCACTGGTGGTTAATAGCTTTCCCTAACATGAGAACTACCTTTTATTGCTTATTTAAAGGATGATTAATTTAAACAAATAATCTATTTTTAACAGTGGACTTTTTTTTTTTTTTTTATTGATTAAGAATCTAATGTACATACACAAGCCACAGTGGTAAAAGTTATCAACAGATAACTCTTATTTGTACTGGATAGTCTCAAACTAGCCGAGGCTGCAATTTAAAAGAAGAAATAATAGTAGCTATAGTAGAAGAAACAGTAGAATAAGTTTGCAGTAGTAGCTCTGTGCAAGGCTTTGTTCTACTTGACACTCTATACTGTGGGTGCAGAAAACATTTTCAAATTTTATTCTCTTTCTGCATACCATAGTCTCGAGTTTTTCTTTGAGCAAGGTTTCTTTTCCCTTTAATTCTATGCAGCTTTACACAAATGAATGAAATGAACATATTCTAATCTTTCTAAAAGATAAGAGAGAGATGATACAAACACAGAGGAATATGTATTTGCTGAGCAAAAATGAACATTCCTGTAAACTCTTCCCCTTCTACCTACCTCCATTAGTGAGAATGAAAACAATAATTAGTAGAAAGAGGAAAGAAACCAGGTATCTGCATAAAAGAAAATATATGACTATTAGAAGTTATAAAAAGTAAGTAGTGAAGAAAGAATTAGGAAAACACGAAGGTTGTGAGCAATGAAAGCCTTTTAGAAGTGAAAGTACATCATCATGATAGAGAACTCAAATGGGATTAGACTACAACGAAGACAAGATGCATCTTAATAAATGCTTGGGAAACAGAAAAGAAATGTGTTCACATCTATGCTTTCACGTAACTGTTGAGTACATGTTGTTGGGTTTTTTTTTTTAATATTGTTTACATGCTTGCCTGGATATTTGAGCACAGAGTGTGATGGTTAGGTATGAAGAGATGTTCATAACTTGGTTACAAAAATCAGTTTCTGAAAAGCTGAATGAAGAAATCAGACTCTGGGTTCTAAGACTCACATTGTTCAGCTTCAGCTATTGTATACAGAAAATTATATTTCATCGGGGCAGTGGTAGAAGCAGCATCTTCAGACTGTATTGCCATGACCCAGACAATCACTGCCGACAAAAATACAGTAGAATGGATTATTTCATTGTGTTTTTCCACTTAAATTTCAAGTAGTTTCAGAACCTTTATAATAAATAAATTAATTTAGGACATATGTATGGGAAAATAGGTTTACTAAGCACTTACAATGTGAAAATAACTGCATAGCCAACTAGAACACTGTCTAATGAGATCCTCTACTGCAAAGCATGGATGTGAGCAGCTGGGCTTTTCTATACCACCTCAAATTCTTGGTAAATATCAAAACTCAGTCACAGAAAGGTGAAAAAGACATTCCAAGGAATAAAAGAAAGAAAGAAATGCAAGCTAGCCTCATAATTCTGATCTCTGCCATAAATATTAAAAAAATTACAGAACCCAAAATTCTGTTTTAGTTTTAATAAAGCTACTGATGTTTTTCAAAGTAAAATTGACACATCTGAAATGATTTCCAATTATTTTGAAATGTTTAACTTTGAACTTCCCTGTATTTTTACTTTACCCAATGTATGCATTTGCTTAAATTATAAACTTAATTGTTAAGTTAATGGTTCCCATCCACTTTGAATTCTAACTCATTTTTCAAATAGTTCCTCTGGGTTTTTCAACCAAGAGATGCAGGCCAGGTCTACTGCCCAATTAAAATCAATGATAAGGGAATCCAATGATTATGGAACTGGTGGAAACTGGGTTTTCTCAAATCTATGAGTTTAACAGAATCTTTTCCTTTTTTACAACAATCTTTTCCTTTTTATAACAATGTATATTTTAAATGTAAAAGGAAAGAGCAGTTCCCAAATCCATTTATTTGACAGTCAAATGTTATATGACAGCTTCTTAGCCACAAGTTTTCTGGTGAAGCAGGAGTTAATTTTGGCCCTGCTGCTGCATTATTCAGGTGCCAAATACTTCACTCCTTTCAAAAGAGATAAAAAATGGGGGTTTGTATTATTGGAGCAGGCAATTCTGTGTTTGCACCATGCAATATACCAGGAAATTTTACATTCAGGTTCTGTCCAGATTTGTGCTCTGAGAAAGTCTGATTCTTCAAACGTGATTTAGGGAAAAAATAGTGTGTGAACGTTTCAGTCACATAAGTTTTATGAAACTGGTATTCCACCACCTGGACTTTTGGCCTGGCTGTGAGACAGGGCCGGTATGTGACTGGGGCAAAGACAAACTGAAGTTTTTTGTCCAAGGTCACTATTAATTACCCTTCTGTTCTGCCCACTCTCCATTTATCTTAAGTAAAACCATGTTAACAAGATGATTATATACCTATTTCAAGGAATAAAAATATTTTATTGTCTCAAACGCCATTAGAACTGCCCGCTCAGGACTCTGACACTGCTCTGCACTGCTCTGCTCATCCCTCTCAAAGATACATGCATTAAGTTGTGAGCAACAGCTTCACAAACAACTGTTTTTCCAAGCTTCATGCTTGAGCCTCCACTTACATCTTTTATAGAACTGCATGCAGTTCATTTTATTTCTATGAAACAGGAATTATTTAATGAAAACATCAATATAATGTAAATTTAATGAAAAACTAGTTTTCATTTTAAAAACCTGAGAAAATATTAGAAATAGAGCACTGGTAAGGAGGCTACAATAAAAATAAATATTTGTACATTATTCACGATCTTGGTTTTTTGCTTTTTAGAAAACTCTGCAGCTCTAGACAATTGTGTAGCTGGAATTTTGCAAACCACTTTTAATATGTATTTAGGCAGAACACATTGAAACTTCTTGAAGGCTTCGGAAGCCAAAATTTCACATACTACAGGCCAATTATGTGATCACTCCTGAAAAACTAGATATTATTACAAAATCTGAAGTAATCAAGGGTACAGTATGTTCTTAGTGTTTAGCATAAGAGGGTTGCTTTCACTAAATTCAAAGATTTATCTATGCTTTGAAAACTGAAAGCCTGTTGGAGGGTAATTTACAATTATAGGAGGTAATTATACTAATATAACATACTTGAGACTCTCTCTGCCTCCACGCCTTGGTCATAGTATGGCCTGCATGCATGTGCTGGGAGCTGCAACCCCTGTAACGTGGGGTGTCTGATACACCCCAGCAAAGCACTTCCAGGGAGGGCCAGGCAGAGGCAGAGGCAAAGGCAAGAAGCCTTCTCCCTCTCTTCCACTGCCTTTTATTCAATATCCACTCTCCCTGGCAAGCATATCTGTGGCAATATAAGGAGGACAACTTCCAAAACTTCAGTCATTTTTTGGAGTTAACGTAGATAAAGTTAGGCTCCTTTTTCTCCATTCCACTGAGCATCCATTCACACAAAGGATCCTAAACAATACTGTATCCTGTGTACTTCGTTGCATATATAGCCCTGGTTTCCCCACCAATTATCACAACTCCTGTCATACACACACCTATGATTTATGTTTATGATCTTTATGCAACGAGATCTATAGCTGGCAGCAAAACTTTTGCCTGCAGATGGATTTTAGGAGTACGCTAGTCTTCAAAGCACTCACCGATCCCATTTCCTACTGACAGAGACACCCTGCATTGCCTAATACTTTTATAAAAATTCACTTATTGCTTTACCATTACTATGAACAGTCAGGCCATAAAAAACCCCAGAAGATACACTGAACTCATGCTGAAATACTGGATCAAATTATATTTTCTCAGTGACAGAAGAAGAAAATATTTGATATTAAATTGTTTTATTTAAGATGAAGCAAAAGATTTCATTTTGAGATACTTCTAAGGAAAACAAGGGACATGAAAAACTACATCCACAAAGATGGCAAAAAAGAAAGTAATCATCTTCCCTCCTTTCTTTTTCCCTTCTCCCTAGGAGAGCACATGCCTAAATCTCCCACTTCCTGAGAATGCCCTAATTATCGGGTTGTGGTGTATAGCTCCACCTTTTGCAGATTTTGGTGCCTGCTCCAGTAAATGTTTATTTTGATTAAGTAGAAGAGGGTCCCATATCTCCAGCCCAAGGCAACCCCTTGGAGGCAAAAGGTGCAGGTTCAAATCTACCTAAACAAAAGCAATCTCAATTTTCAAATTTTTAGGAAAATGCAACTACACACAGACTGATTAGAAATAAGAAATATGGCAGATTACTTTTGGACCACCAAATCTACGTTTTTCAGTTACTGTAACATTCAAATAAGTTCCAACAGCTCTGTCACTAAGCCAGTTGAACTCTATCTCTCAAAGAGGCTGCATACCATTCTTGTTTTACTGTTGTAATACTTGTGGTAAAAAGGAATTTAAATCATTAACCACCTAAAATAAATGTTGAATAATTTTATCAAAGAGAATGGAGACTTGTTTTCCACATAGCCACAAATCTGACCTGCTGACATTTCCCAAAAAGCTACTTTGTATTTTCGGCACTGACAAGGAATCCCATGTGTTCAAACTGTGTCACACTACAAAAGTAAGTCAGCCATGGATTAACTTCCGTATATTCTTTTAATTGATTTAACAAATATAGATAAGATAAAGATACTTATGTGGTATTGTAAAGAGCATAGACTAAGACCTGGTCACCTTCTGCACCTTCCCAATACAGACCTTTGTGGGCATTTCTTGTGGCAGGAGCAGACTTCACCGCAGATATGCAGCAATTTAAGAAGGATCATACACAAGAGAGGGGGGATTTGGTTTAAGTTCTTTTATAAAATTAATACCACAATCATACAACTTTCAAAATACTTCCATAGTTGCTCTCTTTACAGTTTAAAATAACAGTAGCAGTACGTTTCCAAGCTTAATTGCTACGATTTCACTTCTATGTGGATTTATAATCCATTTTAATCTCTCACAGAACACACCCTTTAAAGCTGAAATCAGCTTTCTAGACACCCCGGAGAACTAGAAGCCTTTAAAAGAATATTTTACTGTCCCCTTGCAGACATGATCGCTCCCAGACTGACTAGTTTTCAGTTTTAATCTCTGAATGGATGCAGGCATTTGTTTCTTTTTGGTCATACCGCATTACATGCTGAGACAGTGACGATCTGTGGGAATTTAGTAACCCGTTCAGAGTTCTACATTTTATAAGAGAGAAAATGTCAGATGTGGTCAGCTTCCTACCCTTTTATGGCTGACTTTTATTATTCACTCCTGCCTCTTACTGCCTGCACCTCCTGAGCAAATGTTCAAAATTCTATTCAAATTGCAGAAGCCAACTTCCTCTGCAGAGAATAATACAGATTCAAAGGAGGACAAGTGTTGTTTATTAGCAATTACCATGAAAGTCCTTCCTGTAATTAACCTCCGCTTCATGGACACTACTATTTGCACTTCAGCTATCTCATAAACAGGGGCTACATTTCCATTATTGTTAGGGAAGATGAGTCATTGCAGAAGAATGCTTATCTCAAGTCAGTTTTAACTAGCTTTTGTCTGCATGAGATATTAGTCACTGGTACCTACAAGATTACAAGAAAGTCTGGATTTGGGCTTCTTTTTTAAAAGCCTCTTTCCTCTTCCCCTTCATATATTCAGAATGCATGAGTAACAGCATCAGGGCTGGACGTATATAAAATTCTCTTTTCATTTCAACATACACTTTGCCTGTATGATCACTGAATCATAACCAAGAAGAATTCCAGATACTGCCCAGCTAACAGGAGGTCTAAGACACTGAATAACCCAACATTCGCTCTGGAGGCCATAAAGAGACAATGGTGAAGGATTTGTTTTAACATTTTTCAAGCTCTCAAAGAGAGCTGAGCTACAAATCAGTCCAGTGATGTATGCCTTTTGCCTGATGAAAAAAAAATCCCAAACAACCCCCCAACTTTATTCACAAAACACAGTAAAATATGAAAATACCACTACAATACACATTCCTAGATTTTTGTTTTGTTTTGTACTTTCCTTTTTATTTATAATTGAACAGTCTGGACATTAGGAGATGTTTAAGAAATCACTTACTGCACACAGAACCTAAACATGTATCTCAATTCCTTGAAACTGAAAAGGCTAAAAAACCAATAGCTCCTCATGACCTAGTCCTGCAAAAATACATGCAGGCAGAATTTCTGCATCCCATCACTGATTTTAACAGGAGATAATCCACATGGAGCTACCTGCAGGTATTCACCACAAGACTGGGGCGTTCTGAAGGGTATTCAAGAATATCTTTACATGTTTTGCAAAAATGGAATGAGCACAAAGTAAAGTTAAAGCTTTACTGGTAATACAATATTAAACAACATAGTTGTGATTCTTGCAATCTGACTATATCCTAAATTAAAATCTGATTCAAGGGGCATAGCATTTACCTTCTTTGCCTATTTAGCTATCAGGCTATCAAGCAGAACTCCCAAAAAAATAAAAACACTAATTAGGACTAACTGGGACTTGAAATTCTTCCCATACTCATTGCTTTGAGTAATTTCATTTCACATTCCCAAGTGCTAATACCAGAGAGTTACGTCAAAGCCTGCGGAAATTTGTATGAACTGTGAGGTCAGAGATGAGAATATTCCTTTACTTTAGATGCAAGTTTATTGGGCGTTAGTCATTTTACTGTTATTTTTCTCTTGTGGTAGATGCTAGATAACAGCAAGACAGAAGAGTAGACCTGGATTATTGCATGCAAAAGCACCTACATTTTTATGTCCACTTCACTGCAATGGTAAGTTTTAGGAAAACCCCTTTTTTCTTTCTCTTTAAGCATTTTTGAATGCTGTTGATACAGATTACAATTGACCAAAATGAGGTTGAATGCCATTCTCTTGAGGAGATTTTTTTTCAATGTTTACAGTGAACCAACTGCAGACATAAATTGTGTACAAACTTGGTTTTTTCTTTCCCAGTGGGAGTGGCAACTGAAATCTGGACCTTTGCCACATTGGTTGTGCAATTCAGATCACAGTACTTATAGAGACGAGATGGTCAGTGCACCAGCATACTAATGCATCTGACTACTAGACTGGCCATTGTTAGTATTTTATAAATGAACGTAAACCCACACTTCAAAGTCAGAAAATAACATTCCACGTAATTTTATGATTGAAACACAACTTCCAGACTCACCATCTATTTCTAAGGGTCAGTTTTGTAAATTCACTGTTAAAAATTTTCAGCTGCTTTAACAGTGGCATTGAATTTGAAGTTCTCAAACAATATGTTAGAAAGAAGACAAACATTTTCTATCCTTTTTTTTTTCCTTTTCTTTTTGTTCTGTAGCCCACGAGTATACAACTCTATGGTTTTCAGCTGTGCATAAGAATTACCTAATAGTTTGCTACAATCAGTTTCTGGTTAAGACAAAACAGAAATCAGCTATATAGTAACACAAAACCAAGCCTAAATAAATCCCCATTGCACTTACGCGATTCCTCCAAAATATCAAACGTGATTTTTTTAATCCGTTCTTCTCTTTCAGCAGTTACACACTGCCATATTAAACATCTTAATTTTAACAATAACGTGAAATAAATCACAAACAATTGGACAATATCACATTACTTTTCAGTATCAAACAAAAAATTAACAAACCCACTGTATTCAATGTTTGTTTGAAGTTTTAGAAGAATTTTCATGTTCATAAAACTTTTAGCATAAAAATAATTTTTCATTAAGAAAGGGAAAAAAATCAAGCGACAAGGCGTGCACATTTGGAAAAGCTTCTGTGATAAGCTCTACATTTGCAGAGAGGGAAACATTTTTAAAAGATATGTTACTAGTTTTGGAAACAATTTCTTATTTTGCGTGGGCATTAGGAGTAGGAATAACTTTTTTGGCTTTAAGGTTCTGACAGGGATTGTATTGAATAAGCTGTGTTAGCTTTCCCTTCTGTCTAGCTTTTAAAGCATACTTAATTATAGCGAAATGGTACTTTGCTCTGTCAACAAGTTGTGAAGTCACTTGCTCAACCTTTTTCCTCTCATTCCCTCTGCTATTCCTCTTCTCTGGTCCTGTTTAATTTTTTGCATTTCCTGATTTTTATCTTGGGAAAACAAAAGGCAGCTGCACTAAGTTACATGAAACAGCAAAGTGACTCTGCTAGTTAGTGATTTGCAGGTTCTAAACAGTGAGTTGTGTGCAATGAAAAGGGGAGTGTCATGTTGCAAAAACTCTTTTCTCTCCCCTTTCTACAGCTGTATTTCTAATCAGCAGAAGATACATCTTGCTTGGAGTCAACCCCCTTTCTCTCTGCACATTCTTAACCTTCTATCTTATGCATGGATCACTGGTTAGCTTAGAAATGCACAGACACAAAAGGGGGAGCTGACATGTGAGGTTTGATGGCAATAATGGCTGTTTATAAGCCTAATCCATCACATTTAGTGGACACCTCCATTTTTGTCCCTCTGAAAAGGTATAAATAATAAAATGGTATAGCTTCGGCTCAGAGGTGCCTTGGTAAATATTTTAACTATTTACAAGATCACACCAATAACAAAAGAAGCATCTGTACCATCCATACAGAGGCCTCCGAATCATTAGACTAGTACCCAGATGGTTCTTACAATTCATCAACAATAAAATGTCTTCATGACAGAGCTTTTGTGACATCACTGATATTTTTATGTGCCACTGCTCAATACTCCAAACTTGCGTTCTTTTCACCAAGAGCATCGTAGTAAATATTGTTTCTTTCTCAAGAAAAAGACCCATAACAATAAGGATCCACACACAAGGTAGATCCAGTTGCGATCATTCTCTCCAAATAATCAAGGATGCAGATTACTCATGTTTCTCTTTGAGAAACGCATTATCTGGAATACATCAAGGTTAGCACTGTGTCAAATCCCTTAATAAACTCAGGCTGCTACTGGCTACTTGGGCAGTAGCAGCTGATAATTTTTCTTTGATTTTACTTTGCTTGTATCAATATCACACCCAAACAGCAGCATGTCATACACAGTAACAAAACATAGGAAAGGCAATTCAGCAGTTGCAAAATGAAATCTGATGGGTTTCCTATTTAAGATCTGACAAGTCAGCTCTGGGGATAAAGTAGTGTTTATTCTCTTTCTTCATAAAGCAAAATACTTTGAAGTGGCAACACATAGGTATACAGACAGTATTACAGATCTTGTTTTTATCTAACTAAAGGCTTTGGGTACCTGGTCTTTAGGTGCCAAATCAGAAACAACAGGAATAAACCAGACAATTTTAGAAAAGTGCTGAATACCCACTTGTTAAATAACCCATACACTTAAAATGTTTCATATTGAGTCATTAGTCTCACTGAGTAATTTTAGCTGAAATTGGTCACAATTTTTAGTAAGGTCAGTCTCCAGTTTTTAGTTGCTTTTAATCTTATTCACGCATATTATAAACTTGTTAAACCATTGAAGTTTCAGTCACTAAGTTAAAAATCTTTCTTAAATGTTACTTCAAATGGCTTAAACTGCTATCTTACAAAGTCTATACTCCAGTACTAAATCTTTTGTCTCAAATTTCAAATCAATATCAAAATCTTGATAAAATAATTAAATTCCACCAGCATAAAATGTACACAAGTGCAAACCTATATAAGAAAATGAACACTGGTGCTAAAGAATATGGTTATATCCATTCTTTATATCCCTGCACACACTCACACACACACTTTCTGAGAAAGATGGGAAAATGTGAAACAGAAGAATATTAACAAAGAATAACAATAAAAGCACATATTTTTCAAAACAGAAATACTCTCAGATAAATTTTGAACCCCTTTTCCTTCCCAAAGATAAGCAAAATATTATAGAAGTAAAGCAATTCAGAAGCATTCCTGAATATCAATGCTACCCCAATTCCAAAATTTGGTCAATAAAATTAACAGCCGTCCTTTGAATGGAATATCACACCTCTAAATGAGTTCAAGCTGGTGCTGTTATTGTCCAGTGGAATGTGAGATTTACATTTCACAGCTCCTCACCAAAGTAATGAATGAATCTGATCTCGTAAACAAACAATTCCAGTTTCATGTTATTTCAATGGCCCTCCAACAATGTGTGCCTCCACAAAGAAAAATATTTATCATGTTAGTGCTCAGCCCCAATTCTAAATAGGACTGTAATAAAACAACACCATAAAAACCATTTTCACAGCTGAGTTTGCAATTTAATAAACAGATGCAAACAACAGTCTTTGGAGATCAACAGTTAAAAAATAAATGAAGTAGAAGACTCCCCACATCACAATGGGAACAATTGGAATGGCCTCCAGCAATATGTAGTAGAGTCACAAGGTATGTGTCCTTGGACTTTTCACAGGCATCAACCTTTGAAGTATGTTATCGTGACATCAATGCAAATCAGTCAGATGATTTCAAGGAAAGGCCAAAAGCAATTTGTTTTGTTTGCATGGTCCTAAATATTAAATAATTACTCCGCCAGCACCAAATATTTTCAGACATACTATACTTGCGCTATGCTGGCCTAATAATATTTACTAATCCATTCTATTCCTTACTCTAAAAAAAAAAAAAGTCATCAACATTTTTTGCAGTGGAAAGGTTATAGTTCACTTTAAAAACTCTAGATCTGAAAAACAACAGTTTGATACTGTATTGGATTTCATGCAGAGTTTTCAGAAGTGCACAAAGGTAGCATAGTTCCTGGAGCTTTCACTGAAGTCAGTGGGAACTTTCCCCTCAACTTAAGTGAGAATAGTTAATCTGAGTTCTTGAGAGTCGAACCTTCCAAATAATATACTAACCTAAGGGTGATTATGCACAGTACTTGGCTGCAATTGTATTTCACTTTGAGTCGTTGAAGACATGCATTAGATTATCATGGGTGGCCAGAAATTTCACAAGAGCTCAGTAATTCACCAATTAAACCTACTCTTCTCAGCCAAGTTGAATCTTGGTACTACCTAGAGTACAATGACACCACATTAGATCAATAGCAATACAGTGGAAGGGATATAAACAGACAAGAGTCTAGATTTCCAATGAAATTTTAACAATGCGGCTGCTCTTTGTGGATCGCAATCAGGCTGTGTGATTGTTGATTTTTTGCTTGAAGATGGATATAAATTGTAAGTGGTGGGATTCAGTTATGCATTCAGAAGGATTATTGCTCAAGGTGAGTAAAAGATAATAGACTCTAACACAACTGCATTTCTACAGAAAAACAATGAAAACCCACACTATTAAAGCTATCTGAAATCTACACAATGACCTGAAGACCTTAAAGCAAAATACTGGGGGGGGGGGGGAAATGATTAAAAAAAAAAATGTGTCTTCACTTACTTTCTTCTATGACTGGCACAGCCTTTCTTATTGCTACTAGCCCAAAATGAGATGAACATTTAGATTTTAACATTGCTTAGGCAAGCAAAGTACTTAAGTCTTCTCACTTTGTAGGATCCAGCATGTGACACACTTCAGCTTAATATTTATTCCAGTATTCAGTATCTAATGTGCTAATAAGAAAACAAAGTGATTAAAAAAAAAAATAATCTTTTTTTCCCCTCTCTAAAATAAGCCTCCCAATAAAAGCAAATTTAAATGAAAAACTGTACTTCAAAACTGTGACCTGGCCAATTGCCCAAGCAAGGACTCTGCCTAACAACAGACTCCAAATATAGCATCAGGAAAGAAGAAACTAGCCGGTGCTAAAATATATTTGTCCTTGGCAGATTCTTTGAATTAATTAAGAATTAATTTGGCCTTTTGAATTGTCGTGAAAATCCCTTGATATATGTATGATTATATTTTAGTGGAAGTACTGTAATAGCTAAATTGAGCACTGATAAGAGCTTTAAGGGAAGTATCTTCACTTGGAATAGTTCAAAAGGTTTGAGGGGGCTCCTGCTCTTTAGGATAGAACATACTGAGGATCCTAGCATAATTTGTCACAATAAGCTTTACTAAAAGACTAGAAGGGCCGAAAACACAGTGACACATGAAGCATTTTCAAACTGCCCAAGTCACAAGTTTTATCTATACATTTTTGATTGAGATAAACGAAAGTCAAATGGTGAATCCCTTTCCCATAGTAGACTCCCCCACTGATCTAGATGGAACTGCTCTGATTATCAAACCGACGATATGATAATAAAGCTAATTCTTAGTCTTAAGATTCTGCATATGCATTTTTAGGTCCGCATTTAAGTTATATTCTTAAAGGGATCTTAAAACCATAGATTTCTTAGAATATAGTAAAATTTTGGATGTAATCTTGCTATGTGAACATACACATCCACTTTAAGGGAAGTTTTTGTGAAATATGTGCTACTCCCTGAGTGTATGAATTAAAGGTTACATAAAGGTGTCACAGAAAATGAGCTAATTGCTGCTCCTCTGAAGTGCTAGTTAGAGCAATTTTATCAAGATACTCTTATGATTTATAAAGTGCAATTTTAAAAAGTGATTTAAGGGTATGCACTTTAATGCCTTAGTAATCAAGAATCAGCTCAGAAATTAATGATCACTTTTATGGTAGCGGACTTCACAGAGCTCTAATCCCAGTGTTTTAAACACTGAAAGTAGTGTCTATTCCCCCCAAAATAGAAAAAGTTATTTCACATTCCTTTATAATTAAAATATTACTTAAAATAATAGGCCCTGAACACAAAACTGCAATGCTTGTAAGCATCCCTTCAATCCAGTCACGTAGCCAGCTGAGCACACTGTGGGCTCCATTTTTAACCGTCTTCTCAGTACACAGAGAAAAAGCCAGGTAGTAAATTGCTTCTCAGGTGATTGTGCAGGCTCTGATCCAAAGCCCACTTATATAAACAGGAACATTTCCACTTACTTTAACAGGCTTTGGCTCATGCTCCAAGAAATGTGTGTTTCACCTACATTCCAAGTTAGCACAGCTCCACTTAATTATTAAACATCTGAGAACTAACTGGACTTTTCTATAGAACAACATTTCTAGTTACTGATAAGAAAATATGGACTTTTTTTTTTTTTTCAAGTGAAAAGAATGCTTTTGGCAGATGTGATATCAACAGCTTGAAATTGTACATTTTGATGCTGGAGACTTGTACTCCGGCTTGGTAGAGTTGATGAATTTCTCCTTAAGACAATGACAGCATGAGGAAGGGTACTTCACTTCACCATAACCTCAGTTCTTCAGATTTTTCATGTGTTTAAACTTGCACTGTGCAAGTCTATTATTGTCAAAATGGGAGGTTTTATGAGACAGATTCAACCTATCATTTGAAGCATGTTGTATGTCAAATCGACAAAGGATGTGAATCTGATACAAGCTGAGTCTCTACTGAGAGATATGGACATTTACAGATCTGGAAGCTCCCACTTCAGTCACCACCAGAGCAATCAATATCTAGATCAGACAGACCACAAATGGAAACCACTGCACAAGTGTTTGAGGTTTGTTATGATTTTTTAGCTTCCGTTCACTTTAACATATGTTCTAATATTTCCAACAGTTCTTTGTCAAACATCTCACACGTGAAGAGCAACCATGATTTTGATGCAAAATTACTCTTATTCTAAATTTAATTTGACCTTCACAAGCTTTTGCAGAATTTTCAAGCACTAAAACTGAAGTGGAAAGCGAGATGTAACAAAGATGTCACCAACTGGCCCACCACTTCCTTAGTTTTGAGGTCACTCAATGCAGGACCAATATGTAGCAGAAAAAGAAATGAAGCAGACTGTGGAATACTAGCTGAGAATGGTTCTGGAAGAATGGCATCCTGTCCCCTTCCCTTCCTCTTCCCCATGTGCAATCTGTTTTGATAACAAATTGAAGACACCTTTTTACTTCCTCTGAGTTCTCTTCACACTACGGCGTTTCTGTCTGTCTCATGTTTGTTATATCAACTCTCCACTAAGGGTTTGCCAGAAAGCTAACACAAAAAACCAGTATCACATTAAAAGAACTTGCCCTAAATATTTAACAGTTTCTAGGTATTGTTACACTAGCTGAAGCCTTTTCCTGCAAGAGACTGCTGTTGGAGACAGAATCACAGCCTAGGGCAGTATCACCACATCCCTTCCAGGATCAAGCAGCAATTCCCTAAACATTTCCAAAACAAGGATGAACAGATGAGCAATTTATAACTTCTAATATATGCATAAGACCTAATTCTCATCTCAGTTGGTATGAAATCTCTAATGCTTTTAATGACAGAGGATTTGATCACAGGAGAGCTTCATTCTTCATTCATATGATGCAAACACAGTGTGCTAATTTTGGAAATGGTAGGGCTGATTCAAAGGAAGTTCACTGTGTCGACATTAGTATAAAACTGAAGTCATAATTTGACCCCTTCACTGTAATAAGGATGGTAAGCCCTCTACAAAAAGCCCTTAGAATTGAGAAATATTCATAGCAATAAAATGTAATAATGCAATTGTCTTAATAAGGATTTTACCACTATGTGTTCAATCAACAATATAATAGCCTCACTTTCTACAATTTGCACTGGACACTAAACATAAGGCTAAAAGCAAAAGGGAAAAAATAAAATTTCTCAGGATTCATGGTCTTTCTCAACTGCTGGATTCATCAAGTGACCATTAGGCATATTTCGTGCTTCAGTTTATGCCTCAGTTTCCCTACTTGTAATCTGAGATAAATAATAAATTCTTTCCTGGAAATAGTTCTAAGCCTCTCTGTCATCTACATAAATTTATTTTGTAATGTTATTAGTTATCTACAACAAATCATTACTTTTTAAAATTTGCCTATTGCCAACATGGTTCAAATTACACAGCGCATAATCCACGTATGTTTCGTAAGTTTAACTTACTGATTTTAGTCAAAAACATCCTTTAAATTAAATGCTGCTATCCATTTTATTGCTCGGCTTGTACTTTGCTTATTGCTGTGTGCCTGCCAAATTCATGTAATCAACACAACAATCTAACTGCAAAGACAGTGGGAGTATTTATAAATCCAATCTGCTACAGCAAATATGAAAGAATACAGAAACATTACAGTATTCAGTAATAACAACCCAGAGGGAATCAGGGTATCTGCTGTTTTCAAAACTTTTTTTTATTCCTTCCATAATTTCATTTGTACTTTTCTTTCGGGCATACAGCCATGTTATCTTTAAAAGCATATTGCTTATAAAAATTTAAGCTAAATTAGCAAAGTAAAAAAATCAGGAAGTCCTTATTTCCAATACATTATGCCAACAGAGCTAACACTTATACAAGAGAAGGCTATGTACTTTCTGCCCATGGCAAGGAAAGACCACATATGGTGGCTTGTCTCCTGTCCAGATATACTGCACACCTCATCTCTTTATTCTGCGCTTGACAGTAGATCACATGCTTCCTAGAAGCATCAGATTTATTGCAGAGATGAGGATCAGCTCTTGGGCAAGAGACTGGGCAGCAGCCTGCTTCCTGCCCCATTTCAGGGAGTGCTCTGGCAGTATGGCAGTCTGGGTCGGAATGCCAGCTGTTAGAGCAGTTGTCATAGCCTTTCTTTTTATTGTGGCCTTTTACACAAACAGGGATTAACTGTGGACTCAGGTACTCATGTCTCCTGAGCTTGGGAGTTCCCCGAGCAAAACTATGTTTGATCCTAAGGAACATGGAAATGAGGGGAAGGTGACTCCACCAGAAATTACTACGGGGAGCTGATGCATGGGATAGATGAATTTTCCTGGTAAGCTGAAAATAGACCTTTAATATCTAAACCATATCTACAGTCTTTACTGTTTTCAATGTTTTTGCTTCCACCCCCCAGCCACGGGACAGTGGAAGAGGACCACCAAATGAAACATTAGCCTATCCTCCTTTTTACCTCCTCTTTCACCATACGAATCGATGCTTTATTTAATACGTACTCAGTAATTCCTGCTTGACAAGTGCTAATTTCTCAACAGCTTTTTTATGACCATCCTCACCGTATTTCGAGTCCTTCCTAAGCATTCATGCATTTATTTTTATAATTATAGTTTCAAATACACAGGTATCATTACACCTGTTTGAAAGATAGGAAACTGCAGCAGAGAAGGTCAAAAGTTTTCAGTAATTCCAAGCGCCCACTTTGGGAACCCTAAGACTTAACTCCTTCAAATGGCTTTGCAGTACACAGTACCATGTGTGCCCATAGGCTCTAAGCAACAACAATGACATTCAGCATTTGATTGCACTGTCAAATCCTATGGCAAGATGCTTACACTAAACAATAAATGATCATAAATTGATTTGTCTAGCACCATAGTATAATTCTGTGGCACTGCTGGCTATGCCTATAGTATGAGCATTAGTTATGCCAAAAAAGAACTTGAGTGCACCACCTCACCTACTTCAAGTTCATTGCTCTCAAACTGCCTGTATGACCAGGTATTTAAACTTAAGTCAGTCCCCAAACCCATATCTAATTTTCTTCATCTGGCAAGCCACTAGGCTCACATGAGAGAGAAAGTGGACATATAAAAGCTCAGGGAACAATCAATGACTTGGGTTTTGAATATGGTCTGGATCATGATCTGACAGGATTATATGGACATGGCCATATAACCTGTATGGCAGATGCAGAAATACATCCTAATTCTCCAGGACAACATAGAACCATTTTCTTCTTACAGGTGATGCATCTACTTTCCAGCCTTCTTAACCAGACTATTCTAGCCTGCTGCATTTTATTCCCACTTTGCTGTCAACCACTCACGGTCTGTTTCTGATCTCAGTCTCATCTGTATTAAGCAGAAGTGACTCCCGTGACTACATGGACATAAGTGAGATCAGAAACCATCTCGAAGTGCAATAAAAGTGAGGTATCAGATCCAGGGTAGTTACAAATATATTTTCATTGTATACGGAGCTGTGTTCAGGAACGTTTTACATTTTTAACATCTTGCAGTTTTAATATGTTGGGCCAACTTCAGTCAGTGTAAATTAAACAGACTTTGACTTCAAGGGATGATAACGGATAATTCTGGCTCACAGCACACAGCAATGGTGACTTAGCCGATTTCTGCCTTATCAGTAAGATTTCCCAAATATTACATTTTGGTGCTTTTCTAACAAATTATTGGGCTGTCACTGCAGTACTGAGAAAGAGATCTGACCTCTTTTGGCACCATTTCATTGAAATGTTGTGGGGTAGCCTGCTAATTTACGCAGAAGAGCTCATGTTTCTCAGCAAGCTTGAGTTGCTTTTAGGTGGACCTATCAGATGGCAGAGTTTTGCCAAGGCAACTAAAGTTTTGAGGGAAAAAGCTATTTGCTGATTTAGTTGTTTCAGACCAGTTGAATGCTTTAGATTGAAAAACACTTCTAGGTTTCTTGGGTTCATGGAAAGAATTAACCCAACCATACTTCAGAGTCAGTTGTCAAGTATTACCACACTGAAGAAAACAGAGCTGTCCTGATTTACACTACCAGCAGATCTGACTCTAAAAGTTATTTGTGTTAAGCAATATTTGGGTGAACTGTTATTTTTCAGGAAATTTTCTGTCATTTTAAGGTTTGTGTTAGTAAGATTTGCAGCACTTGAACTTTGCAAGAAATTAATGAAACAATGTGACTTGTTAATGTGAAAGGAGAAAGTACTATTCTTTGAAACAGAAAAAGTTAGAAGAGGAGAAGAAATTTAATTCAGAAAATAAACTTTTTAGGAAAAATGGAATCTGCATTCAGGGTGAAGATCTGATAAATATTGAGTAAATAAGTTCAAGTTCATAGCAGCTGAAGAACAGTTCAACTTCAACCATATCATTGTCAGGAAAAACAAATACAAACTTGCCCCAAAGCAAAACAACATTAGAGAAATCAGGAAGAGGATAGATAGACAGACAGTAAGTTATGGACATAAAACTCTTTGTACCAAAACCAATTAACCCTAACCTAAGGCAAGCCTTTTTCTTCCAGCCCTTCATTTAAAGGTTTTACAATTTATAGCCTGTGTTTCTCAGGGGAGGTCTAGCTCTGCTCTGATTTCACATTTCACAGCAGCACATGTGTAATCCTGCTGCAGCACAAAGCACATGATCTAGCTGATATCAGGAAATCCACTTTTCACAAGTCAGAAATACACTGGTACTGAGCTGTAACCAGAATTCCCTTCTTTTGCAACAGGCCATACAAGTATGTTTGCAGAAATGACAGATTGGAGGGTACTCATCAGAAGTCTGTCAGTCCAATCCTGCATTTGATATCCTTGGAAGGAGAAAAACAGGCTGTAAAGCCAACCAACCTACTACATTATTGTTTGAAAGACAACTAAATTTTTTAAATTGGATTTTAAAAGTTAAGGTTTAGGCTTTCGAAAGGCATGTGTAATCACCATTAATATCAAGACTGGAAAATGCAACATGACAACCATTTCATTTACTTACTGCCTTCAAGTACCCAGAGAAAAGCATGCTTGAAAGTCCCCACATGGTAGGAGCAAGTCACCAACTTCATAAAGAAAAACCTCCAGCTAGCATAAACCTGCATGTTTAATGATCTTTTAAATGTTGTATGATGTCAACTCAAAAGTAAAATACACATGTACCTAATCTGATTTCAAGACAGAGCCACTCCAACAAAAGAATTCAGAAGAGGATATACTTTGCTATGTATCTGTAGATGCAGGCAGAGAGGAAAATAAATCCGCTCCACAATTCGCGAATACACAAAACCTAATTCGTGCCATAGAATTCATTAAGTCAGTTTAATAATTCCACAGAAATGCTTACTAAATTCTACAGTACTTAGAGCAAAACAACATAATGAAAAATTTCTTCTTCCTTTTTTCTTTTTAAATCATAAAAAACATTTATGTACATGTTTAGCTTTATACATTTCTTTAGACTCATACCATAAATATATATTGATGTAGATGATATGCCTCTGCTAAGGTACTCTCGCTTAACATTTGTTTTTAAAAAAAAAAAAAAAAAGGTGTGGCTTCCTTATGAAAATTTATATAAAAACTAATCTTACAACTTACACAACTTTTAAAATATGTTTATCTGATCCATACTCATCTTATGGAGTCTTGTCTTTGCTGAGGTTTATCTGGGGAGACAACTTTTCTAAAATTTCCACCAGCTTTCTATTAATTATATAGTTATTTTTCCAACACAAGGTTTGGGTAGGGAAAGAAGTTCTCCTCCATGAATCCAGAAACATATATATACACATACATGAACAAAGAAGCATGAATGATATCAGCAAAAAACCCCAACATTTTAGAACAGCTTAAGGCAGGTGACTTTACTGTTTTGTATGGTATCCCAAAGCTACATTGTAAGCAGGTGGAAGTACAGTTTTCAAGGCTATATATTCCTCCCTTCCATCAAAACCATAGAAACACCTGTGCTAAACAACTTTTGATTTTCCATTGTGAAAACAGGTTCTAAAACAATCTGATTTCTTGGGAAGAAATACTGGTCCCATAATGGACTGGAGTAAAACAAATAGGGACACTGGTTCAAAGCCACTTAAAGATTTTTTTTTATTGTATGATGCCTACAAAGTGCAGCTGTGCTTCCCATACACTGATACATGTTTACTTCTGAGTATACACTACACATCTTAAAAGTGACTAAAAACTCAGAAAAGAAACAATGTATTTTTCTAGCGATCATCTAATTATCTGTAGAGTTTGAAACCCAGCTCATTTAAGGCAATAAAACAAAAAGCTAGTTTATAAGCTGTTTCACAGTATAAATGAACAGCCCACCAGCAAGCCATACCCATAAAATACAGAGATGAAACCATCAAAAATGCAGTTTGATAGAGTATCAAAAGCATACGTGCAGTACCCTTCTCAAAACAGGTATTTCATTCAGTTGCTTATTCAGGCTTACGTTTTCTCATTAGGGAAAATGAGATTCTATATCCTTTGGGATCCTAAGCCCTAGTAGGGAAAATTATTCATTGTATGAGTATGTGTAGTCACTTAAGACAAAAGAGTGTGTCTGCTTACAGAATAGATGACTTTTTACCTGAAGAAAGGCAAGCTACCCAAAAGTATATGCTGTTTCCCCAAATTATGTTCCTGCAACTAATCCAATACAGCTGCAGCATATGAAGACCTGAAACACCTATTTCTATACAACTAACGAACTCAAACCAGTAGTATGCTCTGAGATCCTGTTATTCCCTTTAGAAAGGGTTCTGATATACAAGAGATTATACAGAGACAATGAATGGAAAGCTAGCTTCTTACCATCCAAAGTTCGCGCTGTATTAAAGAAATTAAGGGAATATTCAATCCAGCCTTATTCGGCTAAAGCAACCTTATTCTGGCTGTGACCTCACTATGAATATCGCTGAGCTTCTAGTCTGCAGTATGGTATCCCTATACTTTCATAGAAAGTTACTTTTCACTTTATTTAAAGAGGAGGATGGATTGAATTTGAATACCCATTTTCTGATCTGTCCCTTCCCTCCCCCTGCTACTTCCAGGCAAAATCCATAGTCTAATTTTCACTGTTTTCCTTTCTGTAGTACTCATCCCCAGCCCAGCATCCTCCTACAGACCTGTTACCTATTTGTCTGGGCAAGTGGCAACACATACTGTACTTAACCAAAAGCTATACATGTGCTGATGAGTTGGCCGGTAAATGCACAATGAATGACCAAAATACTCACAGGCTCAGAAATGATAAGATGCTCAGTCTGCCCAACTTTCCCTATGTGGGGCTGTTAATTCACCAACCTGCCGATTTTCACTAAATCAGTAACTTTGTAATCTTTAATCCTGTCAAATTTAGGAGCAAGACAGAGGCAGACTGAACTAAGAATATTTATCACCAGTGAAATAATACAGGCCTTGTTTCCTCAGAATAAATCTAAGGATTTTTCAAAACATTCATTCTCCCTATATGACGTAATACCTGCATGACTGAAAACCACAAGGATGCCACTCTGGGCAAAAAAAATTTCGGTGTAAGAAAACATAAAAAAAATTTATCCCTGCCTGACAACAACAACATGAGGAACAAATGGTGAAATTTTTTCCTGCTATAGTGGTAGTACTGGAAGCAAACATCTGTGTCACCAAAATGCACAGGGGAAAGGGGGTGAAAAAAAGGAGGGGGGGCAAAAGAAGGAAGGGGGGAGAAGAAAGAAAAAGCAGCAACTGTTAATCCAGAAAACTTCAATGTGACAAAAACAAATGCTTGTCCTAGAGTCAGAGTGCTCATTATTATGTCTTCTGTTTTAAGCTAAGATTTTCAAACCAACTTGAGTGAGAAGATGACTTTTCTTCTCCCTCATTCTCCAATGGGAAAGAGGGCACTTGAAAACCCCTTATTACATTTTCAGTTTTTAGAATTGGTGGTATTTCTGTAGACCCGAAGGAAAGAACAAAACAAACCAAAACTCTTTAGGTCATGTTACATGGTTCATTATGTATGATTCACAAATGTCCCTGTTAGCACTTCACTGAGAAGTGTGCCACTTCAATAGTTACATCACAATTGTTTTCAGTGAGATTTGTGAACAGTAAACATTGATCTGGCAAGCTTCTCAAGATCCCAAAGACTCAACCTGTTAAGGAATGCTTACATGCCAATCTTTACCTGAAATCTCACATATGAGCAGCACAATTCAAATTATTCCCTTCTGGGTGGCAGTGATCTATGCAAACGGATACTGCTGAACAGAAAACGAGCTCAAGGCACTTGTATTTATTTGATCTTGTGCCTTAGAGAGCATTTCAAAATTTATTTTTGTAAATTTAGTTTTGTAAATAATTTAGCACTTTTTAGTTATCTGTTTCCTAATGTAAGCAATTTAAATTACTGGAACATCACTTAGATTAAAGAACTGCTCATCATGTAAAGAATCCATAACAGTAATAAATTTTTGTACAAAGGGTAGACACTATTAAGATTACATTTAAGACATACAAGGGTACTGTTTGTCATCTAGAGCCTATGTAGAAAGACATCTCCCTTTTTATGGTGTCGTCATACACTTACTAATGTATAACAGGAACCACCACTCTCTTGCTTTCCGTGTTTAAATAACTTTATTAGCCCAATGCCTCCCTCATTCATGGGGGATTATGTATGATCATGCTATGTTCATGTATCTACCTTCCTGCAATGTACTCTGGGTCTAAATAACTCCTCTACGCATTTTTGCGGAAAACACAAACTTGTAAGCTCTCTACAAGTTCACCCAATCTGTCCTGCTGCCTAAATAAGGACCAGTTATGCTCTAAGCCACTGACTTAAAAACCTCCAGCAATGATGTAACAGCATAAGATTTTTTTTTAAGCATTTTCATGCTAATATTCATGCCTCAATAAGCCTACTTCATAAGTTGTTTCTAAATGAATGAGTTAAAATCTTGTCTTAATTTCAGAGATGGGTGTCTGGAAGTGTTTCCATTTAATGGCCTCATCTCGAGTCTGTTCAGTAAGTTACCTGAGGAAAATATTTTTGGAAAACGAAGGGAGCAACATCTACTGGACATAACCTCTGAAAAACGAGCTTCCTCCTCTTCCTCTGCCTAGCTTCTCAGGAGAAATAGAGAAACTAGGTAAGATAGGTGCCAGCTAAGGTAAGCTTGTTGATCAACTCTTAATGGATTTCAGGTAAGACCTTCAGTATTTGTGCTCTGTGCAAGGGATAAAGATCGTGACAGATGGTTAGCTTGCCTAACTACAAACACCACTGGAATTGTCTAAACGTCCTGCAAAGATCTAGATTCTAGTCCCAAACTAAAGTTACACATGATAGTGTCATATTCCGGGGATGCAGGGACTTCCCAAACTGTTACTACATCAGGGGAGACAGAAAGTTCATCTCCACCAAAACCTCACGGAGGGTGGGCTC
Organism: Gavia stellata; assembly: GCF_030936135.1. NCBI lineage: Eukaryota > Metazoa > Chordata > Aves > Gaviiformes > Gaviidae > Gavia > Gavia stellata. Next base: position 6,696,945 of record NC_082608.1, on the reverse strand, counting down.
AGTAGGCCTTATTCAGGTCAAGTGTTTCAAAATGGAGATAGAGAGCAACAACTTCTTTGACACAAGTCTGCAAAGTTGGATACTCCACAGCTTCTGCGGGTAATCCATTCTGGTACTTAACCGTTTTTGTTCTGTACCTGCTTGCTAAATAGCTAGTTTGCTGCCGTTGAATTGTGCTGAAATCTAGCATGGATCAGGGCTGGGCCCAGCTTTGCCATTTTGTATTTCTGATTTAGAACTTTTATTTATGTACTTCACCCATTAACTGGAAGCTATGCTGTAGCTGGAACTATAAATAACCAGTATACTAGAAATGTGAAGAAATCTAGTTATAAAAGGGCATAGAGGGAGTGCCAAAATAAAGTAAGTTGGCAGAAAATAATTTAGTAAATCTCATTAACACATTGTGCTACAATCTTGTAAGTTAACAAAGACAGATATTTAAGGCATGTTTAATCAACATACAGTTTTCCAGCATATACCAAGGAAAAGTTTATAGTATAAAAGTACTGACAACTGGAAGTTATCTAGAGAATTTTATAAGTAAGTACTTGCAGATGGAAATGTAAATTACTTTTCAGACAAAACAGCCAGGGCAATGAAAGTGGCTTTTAATAAAACATGAGTGCATTTGGTTTTTGCCAGTTAGTTTCAGAAAAAAACATAATTATTCTTTTTCTAGCTAATATGTATCATTGAACAATCACACTTCACTATTTTACATTCTAATTATTTTGATTAGTTATATTTTTGTTTTAAAAATGTTTTATTAATTAGATTCTTTTGAAATTAAGATACATGTTTCTTTCAGCTACACATTATGACCTAAAAGTACAAAAACTGTTTTTGCGGAATTACTTTTACATATCCTTGGAGAGAAGATTAAAACAAATTACAGAGCTCACTTAAAATATCCAAATTATCACTTATCACCACACAACAGCAACGCTTTGCAAAAGCATTAGTTGTCAAATAATATTTAATCAAGCTTATTTTGGAAAACAATAGTCACTTGAATCTTGACAGGAAAAGGAGTCAGAGGGGGTACGGTACCCATTTTCAGATAAAACAAACCACTCCAACTTTTGCAGACAAACCCTAAACAGATGTCATGTTTTCATCCTGTCTCTGTAGCTGAAAATGTGAGTAAGGTACACGAAAAAACCGTGGAGAGCATACAATGCACTCCTATTACTATATTGCAGGGAAAAACCATGTATTCACATGCTTAAATTCAGTAAATAACACAAAGTCACTGGAATTATTTGAGTGCTTAAGGTAGATGCATTCTCAGAAGTAAGATTACAAAGGTCACTTGTTCTCTGTCATGATTAGCAATGTAATACCAGCCCTCAGAGGAAACAGTTTGGCAGCCTACAAGAAGTCAGCTTGAAGAAATAAATGCAATACCAAATTTGAGAAAGACTAAAAACCTGGCAAATAAATTGCTAACGGATAAAATATGTCTAATATTTGACTGTTTCAGTTCAAAGGTAGTTTAGGATGGAATATGAGAAGCAATCTAGGCTACAAAGGTTACTTTTGTGCAACAAAATAAACAAGCTCATCACCATTCAAAGTATTTCAATGAAACACGTCACCTTTTTTGTAAAAGAAAAAAAGTATATATTGGATCAATCTAGGAATCCTAAATAGTGCGCTTTTTTGATACACTGACAAAGAACACTGAAGACGAAGTGAAGCACAGTTCTCCTGGAAAGAAGAACACTAGATATAGCAGCCAAGCAGATCAAATGTCTTCCTTAAGTATTTCTTAAGCATACACTTGATACCAAAAAACCCCTCAACCTCTATGTCTAACTGCCTGTGTTTAAGCAAAAATTGGATTGCATCAAAACTTGCTTTGTATTGGTTGAAAGTAACATTGGAAATAACAAGTAAAGGCAAGGTAGGATCAAGGTGGAAGGAAAAGCCCACCTATGACAAAAGCCTTCTGCAGATGTCTACTATAGCAAGAAATGAAGATTATGTACTGAACTCTTCTTGCAATGATGACAATAATATCAAGGTAAATGACAGTACAACTATAAGAAGTGGCTGCCACTAAACTTTCAAGGCAGTAATATATATTTGTATTCAATATAAAAAAATGCAAACTATCTGTTCCTAATCATCGTGACATTGACCGACTGATCAAGAGTGTAGAACTTGCCATGAATTTCCAACATATAAGTGTGTTCTAAGGAAATGTGTAATATTATATATCAAATACAAAGGATATAATGATGACCTCGGGAACAGGGTTGAAGAGGAAAGGACTCCGGTAGAAGTGATGTTGAAACTTTGAAAACTTTAAAAAGTCTCTCTTTTTCATCTGTTGTTTTGAATCCCTTCCTTGCCTAATGAGTTCACCTCATTTTGAGGTAGAATCTCAACCTAAAGAAGAGTAATTTTGAAATTACATACTTTTTTAATATAAGCACCATTAATTTTGATTTCTTTTAGCCTATAAATTTGAATCATTAGAGCTCATTTCTATTGTGCTTGAGAAGTAACATTCTACTGCTTAACAATCTAGTACTTTTACAATCATTAAAAAGTCCCCATAAGATAAGGAGAAATGACTAGTTCAAAAGCCACAGAACCTGGGCAACAGAAAAAGGCAATAGTTCTAGCTTTGTAACTCTTGGCAGGAGGATATGACAGGGACTTTAACCCTTCAAAAAACCTGTTTAAAAAAAATAATGATGTTGTTTACTCTTTTCTTCTTCTTTTCAAATATTCCTTATCCTCAAATAGAAAAAAAACAACTTGAAACTGTATTTGTATTTAAACTAAATGTACCAAAGCATTTAAAAAAGCAAAGTGGTTAACATAATGCAAAATAAAAGCAAACTAACAATTCAAAGCAGAGGATATTCTTCTATCAACTCTTACAGAAAATATAGCCTTCCAAATATACTATCAAACAACCATTTGTTTTCACTGTAGCAATAGTAACTCAGAACTCAAATTGTCTTCAAGCGGTATAGTTTAAACATGAGCTAAAACTCATCCTGGAAAGCATCCAGAAAAGTTGAAGTTGGTCAGGATAATTACAGCTTGCACTCAGGGACTTCTCCTGAAGTCTCCAATTCCACCCCCCATGCCCCCTTTCAACTTCTTCTTTTGGTCCAGAGAAATTATTTCCAAATAAACATTTGTGAAGTCCTCTTGCTCCACACTTTTCTCAGATATATTAATTATCCTGAGACCATCCCTTCTGCCCAGAAAAATCTAAATTGGCCCAAACCTGCTACTGATTTTTTTTATGAGATTTACTATGAATTCCTCAGCCTGTTAATGTCAACAGATTATTTCTTTCAGAAGTATACTTGAAACAATCAGTAAGAATAATGTTACTTTGCTGTAGTCAGCGTGCTGCCCTAGCTTTTACATGCTTTGAAATGTACTCTAGCTGCACCTCCAAAATATGAACATCCCATTGTGCGCATAGAGTTGTGACCAGATGCTGCTGGTATGCACAAACCCAGCCAACACAAATAAAAAAACTACTGGGCCTGAACTGGCATGCCCTGAAGTGTTGTCTAATTTAGTAAACCATTAGTAAATAAACACATGTAATCCCACTGAAGAATTTCCAATAGCCCAGTTCAAAACAAACCTTTGGAAAACCTGAACTTTTCTATCCAGTCGGTATGTAGCATATAGAAAAGTCCCCAAACCCTTCTGTATAAAAATTTTCTTTGTGATATGTTTCAAAACAAAATAAAAATGGGTTAAATTTCCTATTTGTTCACAGCCTGCTGTTTCTCTTATTGAACCAGAGAGCTACATCTTCAGTTTATACAGGAATTTTGTTTAACTGCTATGCAAAAGAAATACTACCGTCAACTCAAAAGATAATAATTAATCAGACCTCCAGAATTATGAAATCTGTTATAAATTGTTTTATTAGTTTGCTTTCTACATTTGAGTACTCAAGGGTACATTCAGCTCACAACTCTCTCTTCCTAATCATATGGATCAACCAGACCACTCTTTGTTTCTCTTCAAATGAAAGACTAAGATCCCATGATCACTTGCCTTATTAAACTGGAATTTAGAAGGAACATCAGCTAACATGGGGCACAGTAAAACTGCAAAATTGGCTTCAGTCAGATTGCATTTATGCAAATAAAGGTCAGATTTAGTACAATGGATTTACCTAGGTCTCAATATAGATAGCAACGTACGCATTGTTTTACCACAGGACCTTTTCTAATGAGTTAACATAGCTTCAAAATGCTATTTACAAACAAAACAAAACAAAGACAAAAAACCCCAAAACAGCCCTGGACAGAGCCACAGTAACTGATGCTACTGTAATTTCTGATGTATAAGTAAACTTCCTTTTGCTGTTTGAACTCCTTTGCTAACTCTGAATTTAAAACAATTAACATATTAAGATGTTCTCAGTGTCTCTTTTTGTAAGCTTTAGTAGTAAATGTGGGAAATAGGACTTGCAGATGTCACCGTCTAGACTCCAGGCCTAAACACAACACCAATGAACAGCCACATAATAATCAACACAGCAGACTATGGTAAATAATTTTGCCTATAATCATACATTCTGCATAGAAACCTCCAGCCAGGTGTGTCTTAAGACATCTGGCAGAATTACGACATGGATACTGCAGAATGAGGAAATCCTTCCTAGTGCAATTCTTCCCCCTGTCTATGGAGAGAAGTGACAGACCTTATTACTATTAGGATTGAAGGAACAAAACAAAGCTGCAAGAATTGCCAGTATGGGATCTACCCACCACCAAGTTGAAAGCTGCAAGAATTACCAGGATGGGATCTACCCACCACCAAGCTGCCTCTTTTGCTTGCGCTTCTTCGCAATTACAATATGTCTATACTCTCTTTTTCATTTGTCAGAGAACAATTGCACTACAATATATTGGCTTTGCTTTGAAGCATATTAATAAACTGTATTCTTTAAAAGCACTGTCTTGTTGCGTCTAACTTCTTTCTTGCACAATTTGGTCTGACTAAATATCATCAAATCACACACAATTTAAAAAAAATAAATTGCACTTCACGTTTTATTGGTTGAAGAAGTAGACCAGGCTACAAAAACAGGTAAATATAAGCATCAAATCTCCTTGCTGATTTACACCCTATTTTAATCCACCACACTGCTACTATTGCTTTACACAATTTTTTTTTACAAAATACCACTGTAACTAGAGTTTGTTACACCCACACCTGCTCTCCTATATGTTCCTTTAGAAATTCTTTCATCCTTCCCTTTTGACATTTTCACTCTGTTGAATGCACGAGTAAATAGTGACTTTATCTCGTATAATGATGATTTAGTCTAACATGGTATTAATGAAAATGTTGTATATACTGAAAATCTGCACCCTTTTTAAACCTATCACTATGGTCTCTGTAATATCACAAATTAGAGAATAATTTCTCTTAAAGCAGCACGACTTGTAGACCAGTACAATGATTTTCAGATGCAGTGAGTCTTGACAAAGCACAGTTGTGAGTAGTCCTCTGAAATGGACTCTCTTGAGACTCAATGTCAGCATCAGTGATGAAGGTTTCACCTACATTCATTAAACTGACAGTGATAAAAGGAATTCACAATGATCACACTTGCTCATCTTCTCAGGGGTCAGCCAACTTAAAAAGGTATTGCTTTGAGGCACTCAGTACCGAATGTCCTTATCTTTAAGAATCAACTTGCAGCCAACAAGTAAAGCTGAAATTTACTATATGCATCTATAAGCTGCTATGAATAACAATATATTGTGCTGCCAAACAATAAACTAGCAGCTCAAATCCTATTTTATGACAACATGAACAACATTTACTGGCTGTTATATCAGATATTCTACAATTGTACTGGAATCTAAAGTAATATAAATGAAATAATAGGGGAATAACAGAGATTATGTGATAAAAAGGTTCAATGGAAATAGAATTAAACAATATTTTAAAAGAAATAATTACACCCTTTTATCAAGAACCTAATATAGTGGTGATGAGAGAGATCATAAAAATATCTCTTATGCTTCCTCCTACAAGCATCTAAGAAGGATCATTGCTTCTCTGTTTCTATCAGCAGTTACATCTCCAGTGCATTGTTTATATTAAACTATGTGTGATAACACCGATGCCAAACCTGCTGGCCACAAAAGCCAGCAAGTTCACACAGTGTTGTTCTTTGAGGATATGCCAGTACAGAACCACAGCATGATCACACACAACCTTAAATTACTGTTTTGAGCCAGCAAGAACCTTCTCTGCCCAGCTGTATTGTGCAATACAAGAAATATGCCACTAGCTGCAAAAGCAGATGTTACAGAAGTTTTGATTTCTCAAACAGCATTGTCAGGCCAGTTCTAGTAAGCTGTGCTGGATGCTTCTGAATTTACCAACCCAGCTAAACAGCCTACCTCTGGCCTGTGGTACAGCCAGTAGAAACAAATGTACGTTTCCCAGTGTGCGAACTGCACTGGTGCAAACCAAAACTGGTGGTTTACACCTGTATGAATTTGCTTCCTGCCTTCACACTTCTCATTTCCTTCACACCTTGAGATTTGACTAATCTCAAGCAGAAGATCAGAGTAGACAGTTTGGGGTGGCATTTTCTAAAACCATCAAAACGTAAATGGCCAGCTGAGGTTGGCTTTGCTCAGATACTGGAAAACAGTGAAACAGGGCTCTGAGCCTCAACATCACCTTCAATTGCACACTAACATATTATACATTGTAATGCCTGTTTCCAGCCAGCAACTTTGTCCACCCCAAGAGTTGGTGGTTTGATTCCAGACTGAGCTACAGTAATTTAAGGACAGTCTGAGTTACAGTAATCTAAGCAGACTGTATACTGCCTTTGATGAAGAATCTAATGCTTCTGGAGACAGTGTCACATGAAAAAATACCACTACGCTCTTCTAGGTGACAAAAATCATAAAAGGACTCTCCAAACCAGGTGTCAGTGATATTAAGAAACTATTACTACTCCTGCATTTCTTCTACAGCCCAAATATTAATATCCCTGTTGTGCCTGGGTCCCAAAATTTAGATCTCTCTCATCCAAATCAGCAAAGATCACAATCAAATCCCTTTTTCCTTGGCCTCATCAGTTTACATCCTGACCATAAAGTCTCTCTTGTTGTTGCCATTTCACAGAAATAGACTATCTCAGCCTCCAAAAATAAAAAGTATCCTCCAAAACCTTCTCCCAAGAAAAGCAAGCTTTTTCTTTTTTTTTGGACACTTGGAAGCAATATAAAATAAGGTTTAAAGGTTTCCGGATGACCACCCTTTCTAGCTAGCACAGCACAGAGAATCTGAATAAATATTTGAAGCCAAATCAATTCCCCGAGTCAGTTTTTCATCAGCAGCCTTCAGCATTCCTTGAGTTTCCCTCAGAATCACTAAGGAGCCCTTGTCCCTTCTGTATACCCTGCTGCTCTGGAAGAGGGAGACTTCAGCTTTCTGCTTCTGATCTCATCAGTTATTCTTTCCCTTCTTTTAGTCAAAAGGCTAGTGAGAGATCTGTTTGTTTGTTCTTTATGAATCTCCAAACGCCTTTATCAGGTGATGATGGTAGTATTGCCTAGCAATGTGTCATTTAATCACTGTTGTGCACTAAGCGGCAGCATCTCTTTGTCCAATTGTGCCACATATACATGGATTATTGTCAATAATTCATTCTGCCAGGTGAAAAAGTTTCTTCCGTAAGCTCCTCAAGGTATTATTTCAACATGGAAACAAAAGACAGAGGAGGTGGTAAACAATGCTTTAACTGAAAAGGAGTTTACAAACTGACAGATGCAAAGAAAAAAATCCTATCAAACATAATTCATAAATTAATAAAAAACCTCTTCAAATTTCCACAGCATACTTCTATGAAGAAAAAGAAATAAAAATTCCAGCTGTCTATCTGCCATTCAAAACTGTTAACTAGTCAGAAATTAATATGCAGACCCAATATATTTTTGTTGCATTTCAGTCCAAAGCAACCCAACAGATTTTAAATCCAGCAGTGAAAGAGAATTCTTTTTAATGCCTGAATTTTGAGCACATGAGCCAATGCAGTGGTCGCAGATGTCTACTGGGGATACTCTCTGCATATAGGTAATCCTCAGCACCCTAATCTTCTAATCACAGAAGCATCAATAGCCTTTTGAGATCTGTACAATAAATCTCATTGTTACATTGTAGTTAGAAAGGAATTATATTTATTTATTAAAATACTTAAATGGGTCAAAAATGAGAAACCTGAGAAATCAGGTTACAACAAACTACTATATTCACCAACAAAATATAATTATTTGGAAATTTTCTATCAAACACAGTAAGGTGGATCGTCTCTGCCTATGAAGAAAAGACAGTTTTTGTATATCCTTAATGGTTTTTGTACAGGAAGGTGAGAGACTTTGCAGTGAATACTGATTATTTGCATGGAGAAATTAGGAGTTTTGTCAATATCAGCAAGATTGGATCCTTAGTGTTACAATTAATTATTACAACTAAGGAATGGAAGAAGAAATACCTTTGTTTGCTCCACTTGAGCTCCTCAGAAAGATAAATGGGCTTTTCAGATATGCACTTCAGAACAGCTATAGTATTTGAGTGGTTGAAATTTTCTCCCCCACTTTTTTCTCCTTTTCTTGCAAACCAGGACAGGAACAACTGTTAACAGCACAGTTGTCAGAAAGAGGGGTACAATGCTGTCCCACTGGAAGCACTGGCAGCATTATATCTTAACACTTGGCCGACTCTGTCTGTTTAGGCCAGTTTGCATTCTGCAGCTTTTCAAAAATCCTGAAATTTCGACATCTGGGGTGGAAAGAGAGGGATTGATGAATTATCTAAAACCAAAATGAATCTCTGGTTTTTTTAATTTCAGTAATACACAGAGTACTGAAACATGAATGTGTCAATTACAGGTATTTCAAAGCAAACTGCAGTTCATGGAACATGCATGTAGCTCCACTCAGCATGTTAACAATATACTGAGAAGGCGTCACAGACAGTAGTCTGAATATGACAATGTTTTCTGAAGAGACAACCATTTATGTAAATTGAAATAATAATTAAAAAGCAATGAATACTTTATCTCAAGGTGTAATTTTAATTCATAGTGAAGGCTTATTAAACACCCATAGGCTCTTTTCAGCAGCATCTAACTTTCTTAATAGAACAAAACACACCTTCCAACAAAGAGCTATAGTACTACAAATGGACTAAAAGTGCAGAGAATAAGAATTTTTATATATATCATACATATGAGGGTTTTCAGATAATTTCATTTCATACTAGGTTTTCTTTTCATATATCTGTGATTCAAAAAAAATCCATCTTAATTAAAAAAAAAAATCAGTCTCATCTCCCTCCACCCCCATATTTATAAAACCTAAACACTTTTCTTTTTATGTTCTTCATCCTCCTACAGGAAGGAAGCAGGCACATAAAATGTTAATTATGTTGAGCTGTAAAGGATCTAGCACCATGAGAAAAATACACTGATTGTGTGTTCCACTCTCTGACACTCTTTTCAATGTTCTATCAAATTAACCTGAAAAATTATTTGGCTTCATTATCATTTATATAGCAGATGTTCAACTAAATTACTAAGCTACAGCGTCCTATACCTTCTATACCACCTTCTCTGCAAACATACTTAAGAGAGCAGGAACTCATCTCTCTTCAAGGCCCACCAGAAGTCCCCAAAAGAACTGATGCATTTTAAGAAATGCACCTTTAAAGAAACATGACATTCACCTCCCTTGAAGAGCAGCATTGATGACTCAACAAATTGACATGTGCCATTAATATATACCTGCCCATTGCCTTTCTGTGCAGCATAGTTCCATAAGTAATGCAGGTTTCTGTGAGTAAGATTCTAAGGTCATGTCTTTCAGCAAATTTCAAAAGTGAATAGAGCCATACACATCCATCTCAGTAGAACCTGCCTCAAGATCTCTAATGTAGGTCTGAATTTTGCTGAGCCTAGAACAGGAAAAGACATTTCATGTAGACCACCTAGATTATCCAGTATAAAGGAAATACAGTACACAGAGCTAAATGTAACGGTGGAAAATTACTGCTCCATGAACAAAACAGCGACTGAAAAATATCTATGCACATTAAATACATTTTTCATACTAGTAACTAGAAGTCCACCACAAGTATGCCTCCAGATTGGCAAATACCTGTTGCAACTCCCACGAGCCTCTGAGTCCAAAGAATTTTAGAACATAAGTATATTCTAGTGAAACAAACTGAATCATAACCTACTAGCCTCATTTGAAAGTTCGTCTTGCACACAAAAATGAAGGTGGAGGAGAAAAAGGAAGTAAGTAGGAGGAAGAGAACAGAAGCCACACATACAAAACAAATGCAAGACAGGGTGTAATTACTAATGTTTTTCACAATTTTCCACTTGCTAAATTTACAGTTCTAAGGTAGGTTAGGGAACATGTGGCAGGAGTGAATATAGGAAAGTATAAGGTTACCATTAGAAAGGCACTTAAGGATACTGTGATTTTCTCCTCTATGTGTGATACATTCAGAAAAATCCAAGAAAAAGCAGGAAATACTTGCAAGTTGAGTTACAATCATTGCTGCACTATTAATATTTCAGTGCAAAAAGGAATTTTCCTTTCTGAGCCTCAAATTAGATGACAGTCACTGCAAAATAATCATACACAGATATGCTCTAAATAAAGAGCAGAAAGCAGCCAGACAGCCTGTGTTCAGCAGTCCCCTGGGACTTTACCATAAACACTGATACCATGATTAAAGAGCCCTGTTGATTATGTTGGTAGTAAAACTTGGCAACAATGAAAAAAGTAGAATAAAATTATGCTTTGAAATTATTTTGCCCTTCCTTTTCCATGGAGAGCAATAAGAAGTATTTCACCTCCTAATCTGAATTCTGATTTATCAACTTTGCAAAACAGTTTATTTATTTTGAAGTAAATCCTCGTGACTGTCAAAAGTCCTTCAAACCATTAAAAAGTATTTCCAAACTAGGATCTAGATCCCTATGATCATAAACTATGCAAATATTTAGAGGAGCGCTACATTTCCTTGGAATGGTTATGTCTGTCCAGTACAAGAGAGTCCTGAGCAGAGATACTTGAGCTAGCCTGGATATAAGCAGCAGTATAAACCACAATGCATGTGCTTTTATCCCCAAGAAAAAGATACTGCTACAGTATACTGCAGTTGGTCTCCAGACCTGAGCTTATGCATTCAGAACACTACATTACATAAGTATTCTACATTATTTACTTCCTACTATGCAGAGGCTGCTAAAACAAATCCTACGGATACACTGACAAAGAGCAATTTTTTCCTAGTTACTAGAGAAATTTGCTATGACATTGGCATTAGAAATATAATGTAATCACACTGTTCTGGAACTCCCTTCACTGAAAAACTTTGATGGCTGAATACAAATCTGCTACTACATCTGCTGCTTCACACTTTGGTTTACTTTGTTTTCTATCAAAACACTTAAGTGACAGTAAGAGAACCCACTTGTTTATCTGAAAAATATTCCAAACTTCCACTATTACAGTCATACTGCAATGACAGAAACTTCCACAAGTCCAAACACTCATAGGATCCCGAATTCTTTAGGTTAATGATGTTTTACTGCAGGTAATTAAACAATGAAGACCATGAAACAAACACGAAAGTTACAACCAGTACACTGCATTATGAAATAATATTCTGATGCAATGTTGTAGATTTTCTTTTACAGACAGAAATGAAAAAAAGAAAAAAATGGTCATGGGAACAACTTATTCATGGCCTTTTATCAAGCAGTATGCTGAATTCCAATTGTTCAGGATTGTCAGAAGACAATCTAAAGATGAACTAAATTCTTGCACAATATTTCGGAACTATTACTGCTGAGCAAAATCCAGGGGGAGCACAAACAATAATTCGAGAGAATGCTTTGCCTACCCCGCCCCCCAGCTCCAAAAGAAGCTGTGGATTTTAGCTTTGATTTTATTATATGAAAGAAAAAAAAAAAAAAACGAGATTATTCTATTTAAAATTAAAGACTTTTTTTCATCCAAATATGTCCAGCACTTCCCAGGCCCACTCACTACACAAGGAAAAGTTAAACATGGCTCAACAAGAAAGGAAAAAAAAAAAAAATGCACAAAGATGCCCTTTGTTCACTCTTTTGCCCACAAATTTGGGCTAGTTCGCAGTGTATACTAGCAAAGCCATCAATCACAGTATCATTGCAGCAGGCTACCATGATTGAGATGCAGGGAGGATCTCATAACACCCATTCCTCACTACTTGCACTGTCTCTGCCATCACCATGTGCATTAAGTACACGAGTGCTCCTCACTGGGTATAGTGGGAGGTAAATTGTTTTAATCATTCAGTTACAGCAACAGTAGAAAGTAAAGCTGTGCAAAGCAGCTTTGACTTAGAGGAGAATTAAGACATTAGTGTAAATCTATTCCTATGATTTACATCTACGTAAATGTATGTTTTTCTTTAAGCTATGTAAAGAAGAGTTGTTCATACACAAAAAATCCCCACAGCTTGTTCTATGAAAATTCCTGTATGTTCCTTTTTTATGCCAAGACTACTTTTATATGTGCACATACAGAGAATGAGCATGCACACATCATATGATAGAAGCATTAACGAACATTCTGTGAAACAAATCTTGCAAGCTATTAATCAAGTTATAATCTCTCTGAACATGCTCATTTTTTTAATGAAAGCAGATGTGCAAGTATAGTTCTTTATTAATAACCCAGTTTCCACCTATAATATAGTGGTGTCCTTAGTTTTATGAGCACAACCAGGCTCTTAGCTGTAAAGTATAAATGGAAGCACTAATATAGATGTTATAAAGAAATCAAGGTTGGTTATGGATTAAGGGTCAAACTGACTTTGACATAAAAAATACTTGAAAAATTATTTTACAACATTATAATTTTGGATTTACAAACATATTATGCATTTGTCTGGATAAAAAAAAAACCACAATCAACAAACCCTAAGCATCTGCTAAAACAGGGTCTGGTCTCTTATATAGGAATGTTTGATTAGCCTTTTCACCTGACTGAATTTTTAATCCTAATACTTATGGAGGTTTAAGGCATTAATAGAACAATTTGTTATTGTTATTTCTGTTTTACTCCTTTAACAGAGCTTAATACTTGTATTAATATAAATTCATGCAACATGGGATGTTTTTACCAATAAAGTAATTTTTACCAATAGGCTATGCTGGTATAATACTATGAGAATTAAAAAGAAGCAGAAGTTTGTGTACAAGTCCAATATTAGTAACTAACTTTAAATTAGACCTAATTAAGAAAGGATTATTTACTTAAGGCATTTAAAAAAAAAGTATTTTTTTTCCTGTCAAAACAGACCAAAGTTCTTGATTTTTACAGTGTATTTATGTAAACAAAACTAGAGCCAAAATAACATTTTCTTTCCTATCAGTATCCATGATGCATGCTATAGCTTCAAGGAAGCTATCACTTTTCAGTGAAGGAAAAATTAGAACTATTTAGCATTATTTCATGGAAATACAGGCTGCTTTTTTAAGGGCACAAAGTTATTAACATAAAAACATAATAAAGCTCATTGTGATTAAAACCACAGCTAACTACTTCAATATCTTGATCTGAGATGCATGCTATTTAAAGAGCTGTGCTTACTTCCAGCTGACTGTGATTGTGTATGAAAACAGCTCCTACAGCAATCAAGAGGTTGAAATAAAAGTTCTACAATTAAGAGTTCTAAAATACAATGTATGTTGTGTATGATTTGCTCTACAAAATTATATAAATCTTAAGAATACAGTTTGCTCTTAAGTGAAAATCTTATCATAAAATTTTATTTCCCTGTGACTAGCAACTTTTTTTTAACCTACAATGTAAACTGTTTTAGGTTAGGGTGTGTTTGCAGTCACCTAAAAACCCACTATGTACCTCCCTCTCCTTTTTTTCTATGGACTCATCTCACTTGGTATGTGTCATCTCCAGTGAACCTAAGTAGCTTATAAAAATTATGGAAAATGCACTATATCATAAAGTAAATGAATTTCAAAATCCATTTAAACGGCATTTGTAGAAAACATATGCCTTAAGTGGCTTAAAAAAAGGGAGAGATGATTAAAGAAAGCAGTGAAAGTGAAAATTGGTTTTGCAGGTTTCTCAGTTTACCAGCAAGATTCCAAACCTTTTAATTTTTCTAAATTCCTCATCAACAGTTCATGTTGTGAACCTGTCCCCTGGAAAAAGGGGAAAACATTCTGCAGCCCATCCAGTTTATTTCCTCCCATTTTCTCTCCTCTCTGGCAGGTTATCATCAGCATTGTTAAAGTTTAGCCTCCCTTCCATATGCTTTCGTACAGTTCACAAAGCAGTCTGTCTCAAAGACTGTTTATTCTCATGAAAAAAGAAAGGTAAAAGTACATGCTGAGAGTTTCACCTTCGCAGTTTTCACCACTGACCAAGCACTTCATCTACCTTTTCAGCACGGCCATATCCCAGCTTCCCTTTTACTGGTATCGTTTTGCTGCATTGCTTTCTGCTTAGGCAAATTGTACTCATCAGGTTCTGCAGTTGCAAAATTGAAGAATAGATCTGTTTGCACTCACACTTCAAGAAGATATCAAAGACTCAATGAAAATTTGCCAGAGGCAGTTTTGGGGATTAGTCTTCACAATCACCTGTCTATAGCAAACTCTAATTACAATGCTCAGGGCAGCATGCTAATAATGAGCTTTGAAGACCAACCTGCTTTAAGTTCTTATAATGGTTTCCCACATTGAAAAACCAGAAAGGCAGGTGCAGAGTAAAATTTGCTATAAATCCATTTGAATGAACATTAGATTTTGTATAGGCCAATACGCCTGCCAAATCCGTGCCTGAGAAACTCTAATACCTTACCTGTCAGATCAAGACGGAGAGTTTTCCCAAGGCTATATTTGCCCAACGTCTTAGTCTGTCCCTTTACCTGAGCTTCCGTCTGTCTGAATAAAGACAGAAAGTAACAACTTCTCTGTCTCTGAGGTTTGCTCCGTGGCACCTAGCTCTCACACAGAAGGCTTCTGGGAAGCAAACATGATCCAAAAAGCTCCTGTATAATGCAAAGCTTTAGGTCACCTCAACAGTTTTCAGGTGATTTAGAAAACTATACTAAAAAAAGGTGAGCCCAGGTATGGTTTCTAATTTGAGAGGTGAATGCATTGTAAAATACTGGTTCAGCACTCCTGTACTGATAAATTTTCACCAAGAAAGGAGGCGGTGTTCTTCGACTACTCAAATGAAAGAGGATTAATGACTACTTGGGAATCCTAACATCCATTCTTTTTTCTGCCTTATTCTAATAACAGAACATTTCAGAAGCGTTACAGTGTCTAGTTAGAGTCCTTAGCTGTGTCTCAGCATCATAAACACAAACTTCAAAAATTTTTAATAAAAGTACACCAGCTTTTTTTTGCTGTACAGTTTCAATTTTACTGTTAGCAAAGCTAAGACTGCAAAGCATTAAATGTCTATGTGCACATTGCATATAAAATATAAGATGAAGTATCTTCTCATCATTCAAATAAAGCTATAAAATCAATTATTATGTTTAATACTCTGCTTATAAAGAGAAAATAAATTGAATAGAAAAAACTTGATTCATACAAAAATTTAAAAGCTGCATCTGTTTAACAGAAATGCTTTGCATTCAACACTTGTTAAAATCAGTGGGAACTTTAGATATTCAGCCCATCTGAACTTCTGGCCCTGAGAACATTGAAAGAGGTTATATTCATTATTTATCGTACTTTTATAGCACGTACTGTTGTTTGCAGGGACACAAAATCTTATAGAATTATTTTTATTTACTATACTCTTCTCAAGTGTGTAGCAAGGTTAAAGAACCTATCCAATTCTTTTGTAGTCTCCAAATTAACTGAAGGAATAAATAATTTTTCAAGGGAAAATAAAATCAAATTTAGAAGTAAAAAAGGAGAGGTGAGTGGAAAGTAGGAAAGCACCTGGATTTCTGCTTTTTTAGATGTTTGCTGTGGAAACAATCTGCTCAATTTTAACGAGAGCTGACATCATCAGGAACACTCCCTGCCATCATTTTACAACTAGCTGTTCTTCACTGATTTTTCTTTTTTTAAAGTATTGAGTTAAAATTTTTATGCAAAGAACTTTTTTTTAAAAAAAAAGCTTCTAAGAAATAATAAAGGAAGTTGAAAAATCCTCAAAATGGAAATACTGAGAAGCTGTAATTGGGCTACGGAGATACCCTGTTATCTATGCTGGTGGTTGGTTTTTTGTTTTTGTTTTTGTTTTGTTTTGTTTTTTAAATTTCTGAATGGCAAGTTTTAGTTCTGTTGAATGCCAGCCAAAAATCCAAGGTGGTATAAAACATTTAAAAAACATTATTTTTTAACAATGCCGAGAAACAGAATGGTACCATTTTAATAGCCATCTGTCATAAGACTATTTTTATTTAGGAAAATCTATTTTAATTTAAACATCATAAGCCCACGAGCTATAACAAACAATATTTTTTTACCATATGCTCTGAATTATTGCAAAGAAAACTGTTACTTCTCCTCCCCCTCCTTTAGAAGTCTGAATATACATGTGTGTTTATGCGTGTGTGTCTGTTTACGGTGAAGGAAGGAAACCACTAAACTCCATTAGTTAATGTAATGGCAAAATAGCAAAAAGGAGGTCTTCCCTTGGGGTTGCTTTTTATCCCGTATCTTTCACTAGTCCATTTTCCATATAATCCCCTTCTTGCAACAGTTCTCCACAGCAAGCTGCTAGTGGTAACAGCCATCGACCCAGATGATGTGGAAAGTTGCTATAATTTCTTTCATCTGCTGTTTTCCTGAATTCATGCACTGTATGGTTTGAAGGAAAGTTCCCTTTTACCAGGTGCTAAGAAATGGAAATGTGTGCATGCATTTGTGAGCGCTTACCTACTTGGTACTGGAAGAAGAATTACAGACTCCTTTCCTCTAAATATTTGAGCAGCATCACTAAAAATGAGTTTTGAAGACCAACTTTTCTTCTGCATCTTTTCCAGTGCAGAACATCAATGAAACAAATGTATGCATGGGGCTCTGTTAGGTTTTTTAAAATTTTTATTTAATTATTTATTAAAGTATGTGAATAGCTATCGATAATGAATTTTATTTTAATTTCTTAGGGTTTTGGTTTTTTTTTAATATAACACTTACAAGTTTGGGGGCTGATTTAATGGGTACTTGTGGTGCTCATAACCATGACTATGCAGATCTGATGCTTTATAAGACTTCAGTGTTAAACTGCAGATGGCAAACAATGCTCACATTGGACTGCCCTGTGAGCTGCAAAGGATCACAGTGGAAGAAAAAGGATTTAAAAAAATTAAAGCTTTTCCATAACTGCTAAACATAAAGAAAACCTGTCATATGCTCACCAACATTTTACTTAAAGCAAAAAGAAAGCGACGCTATGCTTAAGATGGAATTGCCTTATTTAAAGAGGTTTTACAAATAAATTAGCCTAGCTCTTGAAATATTAAAAATCATATATGCAACTGAACTTATCACACAATTTAGATTAGTCTGAGAGGAAACACTGTAGTTTATCTTAAAGTGAACAAAGTGTTTAATAAACCAGTAACAAAAAGCAATATAATTATTCATGTGCTGTTTTATAGAATTCAACTAAAAATCACATATATTTCTATGTTCAGAGTTGGGATGTAGTCTAAACCAAGAGTCTTATACTAGCAAAATTACCTCTTCTGTAAAAAAACAGCCAAACAAACAAAACCAGAAAAACCCACCACCAACAAAAAGACTAAGCTTTATATTCCTAATTAACTTTGCTTCACAGCAGTACACTGAAGAAGATGGGAAGCAAAGCAGAATTCATAGGTAAGAACCTATTTATCTGTCCTTAAAATTGTCTTAGACTCCTACTTAAAGTCAGAAGCTTTCAGGAACAAGAGTATTTAAAAGCATGAAGTTCTCTTCACCCTTACCACCAACTCAATCTGTGGCTTGGAACAGTTCATGAAATTCTGTTTTCTACAAAATGTAGGTATGTACGCGGCTCATTGGTGGCTCCTGTGAGCACCTGCAGTGCAAAGATCTCTTCTCCAATACAGCTCCCAGTACAATTGTCACACGCAGGGGACAAGCCCATAGTGCGCCACAGCACTGGGGCGTACCAGCTGTATGGCCGTGGGACCAGAGGAACCCCAAATACCCAGCAGCAGCTGATTCTCACAGCCCTTCCCCAAACAGGCATTGTACTTGCCACAGCAGACCACTATCATCTAATCCACCAAACTTGGCGTAACTTGGTACCACCCTTGTCTGGTAAAAACACGGTTACGTTACAAGAAAGTTGTGAAGTTCAGCAAGTATTATATGAACTATTGTGACTTATTTATTTATCTTCCAGTTACATGCTGTCTTTTACTCACTAATTTCTAAAAACCACTCTTCCTTTCAAAATATCCTGCACTTTATTTTCTGAAAACACCTTGGCATCTAAATCTTTGTAGGTACTGAACATTTGCAGATGCTATTTGCAAGATTCCTCCAGTTAAATATTCACGGTATTTAAAAGACGAACAAAATTACAACATGTACTATTTATCTACGTAAAAAAACCCAAACAAGCCACCAGTTAGGATCATCTAGCTAGAATTTTAATTCATGACATCTAGATATGGTGGCTGGCAGACTCAAACAGATGCTGTCCATGAAAGGTTCAGTTTTGCTATTACTTGTATTGATGGTTTCTACTGAAATACACATTTAGATCCATACCAATCAAAATAAGTAAAACTGAGTCAAACCCTAACCACATTCCTAAGTAAAACGGACCAAACTGTAAATCCTTCCTCTGTATTTAGCTCTTAGTGAACTTCTGGTCAGGGACCATGTCCAGAATTCCAGCAGGACTGAAGTCCGTTCCTTTCCGAGGTAAGTAGTAGCTCTCCTAACACTCTGCAAGGACAATTGCAATGGCTCCAGGTTCTGCCCATAAAGGTCCCATATGTTAGTCTATTCAGAGGGATATCTATTTTGGGGTAAATGGAAGTTCAAAGTTCAAATTGTTCTTCTTGCTATTAGTTGCTGCAGCATGTGAAAACAAGCATTTTAGCAAGGATATCTTCCTAATCTCTCTCTGTATCCAGTTTGGTACTGCTTACATGAAACTCTTCAGAATTATTACTAAACATAAACTAAACCTGCTCCTCTAAACCAAACATCTTTGAACTTCAGTCAGTCCCCCTCAAACAAATAAGCTGTTTTGAAAATTATTTCCAGGGCGATGCCTGTTGCCATAGAGATGACATTAAGTGAAAAGGACGAAAAAAATATAAAGGGTGATAAACTGCATGGCTGGATGACACACTTGACTTCCAAGTCTGTGTTCAAATGAGGCATAGATGCCAAGATTTTTTATGAAAGACAAAATTAAAATGTATCACTATCAAGCTGTAACTGACAAGGTATTGTGTGGTGGCTGTTAACATAATGCTCCATATATTTATTGTTTGTCATTTTTCTGGCCCTGATAAAGGTCTTTTAGAGCTGTAAATCATACCATTAAATCTGCCACTAGAAACAGAGGCTGTTTGGAGAATGAAAAGAAAAGAAAACACAGAACTGAATCACTACTTACAGGTTTCTGCTTCATGACAGACCTTAACTATCACATCAGAGATGACATTTATTCTTTGAATTTGGCACATTTTCAGAAGTCAGACTGTTGGCTTATGACCTAACTTTGGAAAAAATTCTCTTGAAGGCTAGGCTGTTTACCACGGCAATGTATTGTACAGACACAATATACAATTAAGTACATATGGCTTAAGACAATATGAAGTTATTCACAGATTTAAAAATATTGATTCACTTACACCAAAACATTCCTATTTACAGAAATAGCCTTCTCTCCACATTTTGTTTATGAAGGGGCTAGCATATTATTGTGATCTTGATTGGTATTAGTTATAATAAAATGCAGTAAAGTATCTGCTTAGGTTCTTGAATGAATACTTTGATCAACACCTTCCAAAAACAGGCTTAGACACCGAAAACTGGCAGGAACGATACAAAATTGATAGAGATCTGATGGGAAAAATATGATGTATGGCACACAGAGGAGAATACCTTCTTAATACTGTCAATGTGGAAACTGTCTTGCTAATCCAGATCACAACACAGATCACAATCCATATCACCTCGGCACAACACACTGTCTCAACACTGGCCTGCAGCAAATGACAGAAGTAAACAAAATGACAACAACAAAACCCCCCTGTATAAAACAGTACAAGTACAAAGTGATCTCTCATCTTCAAGAAAGATAAACATGATACAGATTCTTAGAACCTGTCAGGGTAACTTTTTAAGACATGCTTCAGAACTTGGGACTAAGAAAAGAGAGTATCTATAGCATCAGCCCATTAAATGGCAGCTTTGTTTAGACAGGACTTCAGTTAAATTAACAAATTAAATATTACCGAACTTGACACAACTCTATTTGATAGAAGGCACATCAGATGAAAGGCAGACCTGGAGAACAGCCAGAGACCATTCAAGTCCCTGGTATAAGCAATAGCATCGAAAAGATGGCTACGTTTAGAACCAGCTAACTGAAGGAGACAATTTTGCAGGCAGGAGACAGTTAAGAGTCCTCTTACACATTAGCAAGATGTTGCACATCTCGTACCCACCCAAAACCACACCTTTTAAGAACACATACCTTTTTAAAATTCTTGCTAAGATTACACTTCTTTTCACTCTGTCCCATTAAAATTTCACTACTCATTTCATCCCATTACAATTTCACTACTCGTTTCATGGAATTTGAAAGAAAAGTACATGATGTAAATGCAATGCATAGAGAAGCACAAGTCAAAGATGAAGCATAGTGTCTGGGTATAATACACACTTCATATTAACTAGAAAAAAAATATATAATCAATTAATGTAATTTTGCCTGTAGCTCATTCTGAGCACTCCACAGAAAGTTATTACTAAAATCCCAGTTTTAGTCTTGCTGAAAACAAGATTGGTAGTTAACACAATGTTAGTTATGCATAATATAACTAATATGACGCCTTTGACTTTGTACATACTGCCAAAATGCTGCACGGGCGATAACAAGAACTGCTGCAGGCATAGTAGGATAGACAGCTGTATGCTTAGTAATCAGAAACTTTTTGAACATCTGACTATAACTAGGTACCCTTTATGGCCTACTCTTATTAATGAAACTTCATAAATTTTTTATTGGATTTGTCAGTTAAAATTAAACAAATAAACAGCTTATTGCAGCATGAAACCACCTGATTTTATCCCCCTTGTGACTCAATGACCTTCAATGAATAAGCAGAAAGGTAAGAAGGTGTAGATTACATAATTTAGAGTATCTCAGGTTCATTTGTTTGCACACGAAATTGAATGTTCATATTTCATTCAAAATTCTCTTTAGAGAAAACAATTTTCTTCATAGTATAATATTCAATAGTTTTCAATGAAATGGTGAAATACGATCACTCAATCACCTGCATTTCCTTTACTTTCCCAGGCTATTAGAAAGGATCTTTTTTTCTGTTAGTCCTTAAAAATCTTCTGGAATATAATCCTAGAGTCAGCTTAAGTGTAATTAATACTATGTTTTTATTTTAAACACAAGCAACAAGGGAAAAACATGGCTATGAAACCATTTCTGCTGGTGTTTGTACATATCAGACATTTTTCCCAGAATTATTTTCCTGTTTTAGCGAAGACAAAGCATTACTTTATTGCAAAATTAAGATACACATGATAGTGGTGCATAGCAAAGTGTGAAGGAAAATATATTACTAAAAAAATACCTTTCATCTCTGAGGAAATCTAATATATATGGAAGATTAGACAATTTAACAATAAACATACCTAAAGAAAGGTACAACTGTATCTCAGCAGTAATACATAAGCACCATGAAGATTCTGCTATGTCACTTACCTAGCCATTTATTCTAAACACTATTATAATGCTTATTCTATAAAACAGCAGGTAGTCCATAGTACTTTATCACTAAAATTGAAGAACGGGATTGAACTACTCCAAGGTAAAATCTCTCATAAACCCAAAGCCTAGAGAGAGGAAACTGTCACTTTTAGGAAACGGAGTTTCCCTCGCTCACTTGTTCGGGATGCCACTGATGCTACATTCTGTTACCTTTATACATTTTAAAATGTGATATAGCTGAAAGATACACTGGAAGACTTTAACATAAGTGACGTGTATTTACTTCAAGAAGTTGATAATCAGTAATCAAGGATATAAAGGAAAAAACTGAAAATGATCACTGGAATTAAATAATCCTAACCCAGATGTGTCACCCAACTGACTATTTAATCAACAAAATATCTTCCTACCATGTAG
Source organism: Gavia stellata (assembly GCF_030936135.1). Lineage (NCBI taxonomy): Eukaryota > Metazoa > Chordata > Aves > Gaviiformes > Gaviidae > Gavia > Gavia stellata. Next base: position 6,674,509 of record NC_082608.1, on the reverse strand, counting down.
CTATAGAGAGAATCTACATATTTATTTACTGTTTTAAGACAAATGCTAGTGTGAATGAAATTCCGTTCTCAAAAAGTCTAGGCAAAACATCTGTGTACATCCCGAGCTCCACTTAAACTCTCATCTTGAAATAAATTACTGCAAATGAAATTAATCTTAACCAAACTTTTAAACAACATATAAAAGTAATAATAATTAAAATTGTAAATAAACTTCCTTTGCTGTAGATCTGAAAGGGGCCAGTAACTCTCAAACAGCTCCTGAAATCTCACCTCTTTTGTAGTCTAATTGGTTACATCAGTAAATTGCTGGGTCAGTGCTTTAAAAGGATGCAGAACAGGAATAGAAATACAGCTTTATGGGAAGTGAGGTGTGAGGCCATTAAATGCATTCACTACATCAGAATGTTTTTAATCCTGCTGACCAATTAAGTAAAAGGCATCTTGAAGCAAGTAAATATAATCGTCCTGTTGCTGACTGTAATAACAGATATGGCCAATGCAATAAAAATGTGAACGTTAATTGTTAATTAACTTGAAAATATTTTTAGTGACAAATTCTTGAACGCTTCTCCGAATCACATTAGAGGAAAGAAGAAGAATGATCAGACCAGTCCAAAACAGAGCAATCTGAATATTCAAAGTTTTAAAATCCCAATCAAGCCAAACTAGTACATTTATTTCAAGAAAAACTACGTTGTTGACTTTACTGCCTATTTCTGAACAAAAGGATTCTCTACTTTGGATACTATGTGACCTTATTTCTTACTAAAACTATGAATTACACTAACTTAGACTCTTTATTTAAATCTCAGAAATTCCAGAGCTTGCCTACAATTGATGCCATGCACTGGGTCTATCAAAATCACTGCAAGCATGTTTAATTCGGTTGAAATAGCTACCTTGTTTATGCCCACTTTAAAGAGCATTTCTTGCCACTAATTAAACTTCCTACAGTATTTCTAAGTTCCTAATTTAACTATGTGAATTAATTAGATCTCAGCTCTACTCCCAAATTCCTTTAATACCACTTCCTCTCCCTTCAGTTGCTCCACATGGAAGAAAAAAGAATATGTACTTTCCTTTATAGAGCAGTCTGAGATCTATTAAAAGAAAACACTACATAAGAGCACCTTATATTCAGAAATAAAAATCAGCTTTAGTGATTAAATAAAATGCTTGGTAAGTAAGCTTAAGACATTTGTGGTAACTTTAAAAAAACAGAAACAGCAAAACAGCACATTTGGGATATGTAAACATCAAATTCAGAGTATAAATGAAGCATAACAAGGTTCCAAAGATGCTTATGGAATAGAGAGTATGCCTAGTTTACATAATATCAACTGCCTAGCTAGTTTGTTTTTAAGATGAGAATTAACACAGGAATTTGACTAAACAAACAGCAAGGGATCCCCTTCAGAGATGAACTATGAAATAATTTGGTTTCCATTGTTCAATAATCTAAATCTGGTTACTGTGTTACGGATCAGCATGAGACATGTTTGGATAAACCCAAGATGGATCAATGTCAAACACCAAGTCTGACAGCTCCGAACGTTGTGATACAAATCTGGTAGGGTCAAAAACTGTAACTTTAAACTTTTAACCTCACCACGCCAGTAGTCATAGTGTTCTGGCTCTGCTATTTATTAGCTATTTGTATAAGTGGATAAATATTTATTGTCCTATGTATACATGGAATATATACTGGTGACTTGCAGCCTTAAACTAGAAATTGGTCACATATGGTCTTAACCAAGTTTGTAGTTGGTTTTAATATAGGTCATCTTAATAATGAAAAACATTAATTTGAATTTATACATGAACAGTAAGTGTATTGCTTTTAGGATCTGGGCACTTAAACAAAACATTTCTCCAAAATTGATTGAATTAATAGTCCCTATAATTAACTCATGTTAAACTATCATTAGTGTTGTCTAGGCATAAGGAACATCTTCTTAAACTCTTTATCTAAAAGACATGAAGTAATAGAGAGATGTAGGAAAATGTGAGAGAAAAACAAAACAAAAAGGAAGTTAAATTAATTGCTTTCTGTTATCATAGTTGCTTGTGCTTTCTCTACTGACATTATAGTTTATTAAACGTTTATTACTTTTTGAGCTACTCCAATAACAGGGATTTCCCCCCCCGCCCCACTTTCTTCATAGAAAGACTACCAGAACTACTAGCTTGTGGTTTGAGGAACAGTATGACAATTGGTCCAAAGCAGCCCTACAGAATAACCTAAAGCAGTAGAAAAGCAGACTGCTTAGAGCAGCCTTCCTCTTTTTAGTATTTTAAGCACTGATGACTGTAGAATATTAAGCAAATACAACCTCTATTCTTAGTAAGTATAAACCCAACTTGAAATAGGACATGCAGTAGGCCAAAATAAGTAACTTATTTTTATAGTTTAAATGATACACGGCTGTCATAATTGTCGTATAAGTGAATTTTAACAACAAAATCATCATTTGCACTGATGATCAGGTATGACACAACTGTAATGAAGTATAATGTTTTCACTTTATACAGTACTTCATGCAAGATCTGGTATACATTTATAAATATGAAAAAATATAACTTATGAAAATGTTCCCATAGAAGTTTAATAGAGCTATTTACTTTGTAAAAACCTTGCAGAATTTGTAGTATAGATAGAACTGCAGATAAGGTACCTGAGAAAACTTTTACACTTGTAAAAAACAGATTCATGCAAATTTCAAAATTATAATGATGAAAGAAGTGGTTATTAATTTCCTGTTCAGTTCCTTTAATTATCACATTTTGTCAAAAAGACCGGTTTTGTCTGAAAATTATGAAGTATCTGTAGTACACAAAATGACATTCTAGCAAGAGCCTTAGTAATGGTCCCGTAGGTGGTCCACAGTAATTTCCCAAACAACACTCAGGAATGTGAATTTGAAAGCAAGGGAGTATGCTTCTCAATTTTATCAAAATCTGAAAATTTTAGGATACCTTGGAAAGTAACAGTTGATATATCTGTAGCCAATTGTGAGCCAAATGGTATGCAAATCACTATAAATAGCTCTCTTGTAATTCAAGAGCTAGATAATATGAAAAGGATGGTTACAGAAAGGAAAAAACTCAGGGCTGTCTTGAGAGTATTTTCTCTCTGTTTGCATCGCAGCATTACAACAACTGTCACAGAGATACATGGCAGCAGCGAAAGATCATAAACATCTATTAGTTTAAGTAGTCTAGGTATTTAAAAGGATACACTTATTCACAAAGCACGCACCTTGAGGTACACAGAAAGAAAATAAGGAGGATGCCTAGAAACCAAAATTGAAAATATTCTGTGTACAAGAGCTTTGACAGTCCCATCTTCTTGGTTTATGATACCTTTGACTCCTTAAAACTAGCAGAATGGAAACAATTTGCTATGACTTACAGAATTATAGGTAGAAACCTACATGTATTACTCACCCCTAAAAACTGGCTTCTTCACTATTGCTATGACATGTATACATAAAAAAACCCCACACATATATAGCTATATACATATATCTGAAGTAAGATGGATGTATTCTCTTGAACTAGAAAAGAAGAATACATATTAATATATGTATATATTAATTTGTCTTAGTTCACATTGTTTGATTGGAAGTCATCAAATAAAATGTTATGGTCAGAACACTGTTATTTTTATTTTTTATTTTAGTTATTATTTGGATAGATTTCACTGTACTTAAGTCCTACAAGAGAAAGTACTATGGTCACGTCTAAAGACAGTACAAATTTAGCTAATGAAAGAACAATTCTGTTTTTCAGAACAAGTTACAATACTCAGCAACATTTTGTGAGACTAAATAACAAAACACGTAATAAATATTACAGAAACGTTCTTAAACTGAAATTACGAACTGTACTCACTACCTGCTTAATTATGCTTAGATTCAGCTACACATCTCTTGCCGTCAAAAGGAGCAATACACATTTCGTTTTCTTCAGGAGAGAGGAAAAATTACACATTTGAAGGAAATTTACTGGACCACCGCTAACTTTTGAATTGGAGAGGTCTTTGGCCATCAAAACCATTAAAGAGTAATGTTAAAGCCTGCCGGAGACTGGAACTTTCAGGTCTACGTTCTGTCTCATATCAAACACAGATAAGTGGTCCCCTGTAATTTTTATGACTACGGTGTCAAAAGTCTTCCATCCAAATTGCAATAAATATTGTAATGAAGTCTGGAAGCAAGGCCATTTGTACTTGCTTGGGGCTGAGAATTAAGATAGCCTGTTTCTAGTTAGACAGTCATTAGAAAGATCTAACGTCCATGGTAAATGGTTTCCTGTTCTGAGTACTTAAAACTAGTTTTAGTAAAATTGACTTCCTGAACAATTTCTTATATCTTCTCCAATATATGAATTTGAATTTTACACTTTTTTTTTAATGGTGGGTTCTTCACAGACTGTCCCCTAAGTAAGTATGTTTACTTCAGATGAATTAAGAGTCCTATCCTGCAGGTAGTTCTCTGTCCTCACATATTTTTATGTTGATCCAAAGCCCATTACATCAATATACAGCACAATGCAGAAACATGTTGCCAAAGACTTTGGAGAAACAAAATGTGATACATCCTTCTTTACTTTCTCTAAAACAGAACTGGTGCAGATTTATCTTTTTTTCCCCCCTTTCAATTTCACTATTTCAATTCACAGAGATAAATTAACATTGCATTTGTTACAAAAATTTTGAATTTGGCTTAAAGAGATTTACAGATGCATTTTCATTAAGATTTCAAACCTAGGCTCTCTGCCTATGAACTACACTTAAACTTTTAGCTTAAACATTGACAAAAAAATGTGAAAAACAGCTATATTTAATGTAATTAATTCAGAATTGAAACATACACAGTTCCCAAAATACTGTGTGTTGATTATTCTGAAAGATAAGGTGTGGCAAACTTTTTCAATGAACTAAGCTTATTCTTACTTTACACAAAAACATAAAACAGAGAATGAAACTCTCTATATGAGAATGTATATTATAATTATTTGAAGACAAATTGAGACTCTTTGCTATTCAGGTTGGCCAGACTGGCCAAATAAAATGAGTCACCTCTGAAAAATTTCTCTATCATGCTGTTTAAGATCCTGTTAAAGACTGTAAGACTTTGCGTAGATGGCACACAAGTATTTTGATACCTAACTCCCACTAAGTGCCTATGAACTCCCATTAGGACAAATTCTGAGAAACTGTTTTGTGCAGGTATGCACAGAACTATTTAAGAAAACAGAAGCAGACACATTTGATTGCAAGCAACATTCATAGGCAGGAATTAGATCTCTAAATACATTTGTGGATCTGCACCTAGGTGTCTACTGGGAATAAAAAATGCTAATCAAAGTAAGAAATTAATATTAGAGTATTCTAAGGAATTTTATGTTAAAAAATTATTTTAGGTAAAAATAACTTGATTTGAAGAACCGATAGCGAAAAGCGGACACTTCTTAGTAACCTTTGAGCTATTGATTAGTCTGAACATAACTTTTTTCCTGTTCTACAATGCAAGGTTTGCCCATACTTTCCCATAAATTGCATATTTAAACTGCTATTTTCTGTTTTGTGGATGCCTCCTGATATTTCAAAATTTGACCTTTCATGGTTTCCAATATAGTAATGCTTTCTCTCACCTGTTTATTTGCCTATGAAAAAATACCAAACAAGTTAGATCTCAGTAAACTAGATACAAACTTAAAGACATCTACAGTAATACATTTGTTGGAGGGTTGTTCCAACAACTCCTCTGGTCATTCCCAAATTCCTAAGATCATCTGTACCAGCTTTCTGCAAAATAAATCTTAACGGAATATTTCATGCATATTAAGTCAGAAAATCTGAATGTGAACTTTTCATTCATATGCTCTGAACATATTGGTGGACAACACACTCAGTTCTGGATTTTGCATTCATGTGTATAGCACTCATCTGATACAGTAAAGAAAAAAGTCTGTAAGTAGTACACAGATCTCACTACTTATATTTCTATACTTGTTCAAATAAAGATGGCGCATTTAAATCTGTATTTGATAGAATAAATTCCCCTTTTGTGTTCCTTGACAAAAGCCATGAATTATTAATCCCTGCCATTGTATTCCTTGAACAACTGTAATTGCAAGTAAATGCCGAAGTTAATGAAAAAATTAAGGAAAAGGGTTTCTTTATAAGAATTAATGAAACATTTCCACAAAATCTTTTCATATACCAATAACATCTCATAATTCTTTATGAAGATGCACCTCCATCTTCAAAGCTCAATAATTATAAAATTGAGCACTCACCTATGAAAGGTTTTGGGTCCTATGTAAAATCTGAACACTGGTTCAGATAAGCACTTGGGAACATTCTTCATTAAATGTGAATAGTTCATTGATGTCACTTTCACCTTAATCTCAATTTCTAACCTTTTGGTAACAGGTTGGCATATACTTCTATATAACTTGGGTAGTTAATTGTTTCTTTTTAGATTTGGGGTGTGGTGGGTTTTGTTTGTTTGTTTTGGTGTTTTTTTTGGTTTGTTGAGTTATTTTGGTTTTGTGTGTTTATTTGTTTTTTTTTTTTTTTAATTGCTGAAATTGCTGCTAAGATTTTACTCTAGACCGTAAGACTGATGAAGAGTCCCTTTTCACAGAATCACAGAATCACAGAATCACTAAGGTTCGAAAAGACCTGTAAGATCATCAAGTCCAACCAAAAAAAAAAAAACCCCCAAAAAAAAACCCCACCAAAAAAACCACCACACCACACAACAACAACAAACCACAACACACCAAAACCAACCCACCCAACACCACACAGCACCATGCCCATCAAGCTACATCCCACAATGCCACATCCACACGCTCCTTGAATACCTCCAGGGAGGGTGACTCTACCACCTCCCTGGGCAGCCTATTCCAATGTTTCACTACTCTCTCAGTAAAGAACTTTTTCCTAATATCTAGCCTGAACCTTCCCTGGCGCAACTTGAGGCCATTTCCTCTTGTCCTGTCACTAGTCACTTGGGAGAAGAGACCAACACCCACCTCTCTGCAACCTCCTTTCACTGACAGTCAGCAATGTACACGGAAGTTCTACAAGCACACATGCAGCAGCTCATCCTTGACAGCTTTCTGACCTCAGAGGCTATAATGGCAGCCAACACGCAAAATGTAAATACTTGAATACTTGAAAGTTTTTACCAAGATAACCAGCAGATTTGAATCCTATGTCATATTCCACTACCAGGAAGAATCACCTTCCCACTTCCCAAAGTTTTCATCTCTGTAGAATAGTTGAAGCATTCTGACCAGCTGATCTGCTCTTCCAAGACACCTTTGTGAAACACAGTAACATAATACTACTTTGAATAAAACTGGCATGTTATTTCGGAAGTTTTTATTCTATGTAGCCATGATTGGATTTACGGCATGTGAAGAATTATTGTATCCCTTTATTTCTATTGTAGTGGTACCTTTTCAAATATTCCTTGAATTATGTTAGTCTTCCCCCCCCCATGTATATCTTTAAAATAAGAGATGTCTATCATCCAGGACAGTACTACAGAAGTTTCTTCTTCAGAATCTTCTAAAAAAGCTGATTTATCTTAGCTTGAGGTCTCTATATACAAAGTGGAAAAATACATCAACTGTAGTATCAGCGCTCTCCCATTTTATATGTCCACAACATAATTATAAAAAAATTAATAGCTATGAATGTGCACAAGATCACTGCTAAATTCTTCAGAATTGTGGGTATTAAAATACCATGTTATACATACTTATTTTGAGAAATACCTATATATCTTATATAGATATGTCTATCTATATTGAGATAGACATATTTTGTGTACTTGCATATTAATAAAACTTAATAAATTATTAATGGTGACAGCATGGAGCTTGAGTATTAGTCTGCTTGAAAGTAAATAAATTGCTCAGGCAATCATCTTGTACTAGAACTATGAAAAATAGAACCACCACCACCCCCAATTGTTCACAGTTATGCAACTGAAAAGAGATTGGTTTAATCTGAATAAAGATAATAGATGCCTTTAGTAGTCGGCAAATGAATTCATATGGACTTCATGTGCTCTTATTTCAGAGAAATACACCTGCTGGGGGAGAATTCCAGTTATGGTAGTCATCTATGCCGAATATTAGACATAATTATATTGGTAGGATATGCTGTAAATGACAATCAATGAGAATGCCAGTATTCTTCATCTCTGACTAACAGTCATCTAGAAGAGAGCCACAGAACCATAAACAGTGCCCTCATTTTAGTTTATGATTCTGTGGTTTGTATTTTAGGATCCTTCCCATTTTTGCCTCATGTAATCACATCAACTTCCATTACCAAATAGGGAGATGCATTGACAAACTTGCAAAGAACTGTCTCCTGCTTTCATAGTTATTTCAGGATGAATGCTATAGAAAATATGATCAAATTGCTTTAAGAAAGGTGTGTTGTAAAAGAATAAGTAAACTTCCCTAAAAGTCCCTGTCTAAACCAAGTTTAATCCATCCCTGACAAACAAACCAGCTTTATTCAAGAATACTTAGCCACTACACTCAAAGTTATCATAAATCCTTCTAAAATACATGTCAACCATTTGTTGCTACTTGAATCATGTGGAGGACATCACACATTAAATTACTACCAATAAAAATTATTGGTTTTGCTAAGTGTTTAATAAAAAAAAAAAAAACCACAAAACTTTTCCCTTTTTTCCAGACTACCATTTTACTTTAGTACACTGTAATTAAAATAAGGAATATAGAATACACCTTCTGTATTAGTAAGGGGAAATGTGTAGGTTCTTGTATTAACACAGTTGTATATATCTTCCAACTGTCTGTAGATCTGAACTCACATTTTAGACCACTACATACATAGAATCATACAATCATTTAGGTTGGAAAAGACCTTTAAGATCATCGAGTCCAACTGTAAATATGAAATCATTTAATTGTAAATTCAAACTTCAAATGCATGTTAGAAATTAATTTTAATAGTCTATCTGTTTGAATCAGAAAGGCCAATGTAGAAGACATGCAAGATGAAAATGTTCTCCATGGTTTTGTTTCCAAGTCAGATTCAATTTTTATTTTGGTTTCTACAGAAGAATGGTTTACAGTGATTCTACCTAATGCTGGTTTAAAGTCAGGAGTCTCACCTCAGTTGCTCTCCCAGAGCAGCAGTGCATGAAGGCTAGATTTCGTTAGGCCAGCAAAGAGCAGACACAAGTTGTTCCATGTGAAGGAAAGCATTTCTATGCATTTTCAATACACTGCATTTTATTCTTAGTTATAGAAGGGACGCTTCCTGGCTCTTGAATAGGTAAGATGTTGACAGTATATACAGAATTCCACCTAAGCAGAGGTGTAAGACTGTGGCAACAACAAATTTTATTTGCAGAAAGCTATCTTGCACAGTAAAGGTAACTGGTATCACTGTTTTCCTACATGCCTGTCTTTTTCTAAGAGGACAAAGATCACTTTTCAAGAAGAGCTATTAGGGCAACAAGGTATGTCATTAGATATTACACTTACTATTAGCCCTTGACAGAGGCAGAAACCATACAATTTTTAGTAACACTGACAGAAGTGACATTTTCCCCTTAACCTTGATTTCCACATCTTTAAGAGTTTGAACACATTTCACTTCAGAAAGAAAGCACTTCAAAAATTGTAATTAAAAGTCAGATTTGTTGTGTTTCTCTTCCAGCTTCCCATTTACCTGATCATGGGGGTTTACATTTGATTATTGATAACTGTAGCCATGCAAACTGTCTTAATCCATCCTGGCAATACCTAAGCAATTGCATATTGAGAGGGAGAGTCCCTAACTGCTAAACATTAACAAAACCTACTTATTGTCCCTGTCCCCCCATTCCTGTCTTCCTTACAGATTTAGATAGAAAGACTAAATAATTTATTAGCATTCTTCTGATGTTAAAATTTATAAGGAACCAATGTGGAATAGTGGTAGCAAACAAGGACCAATTCTTCAAGATTCCAATGAAGCACTGGGCCAGGAAGCATTGATACCTATGAGACGAACAGGAGTAAATTAACTGTCTCAGAGGTGAGCCCATTCTGTGGCCTTAATTCATAGGGTCTAAGGATGACTAGGATTTAAACTACCAAGGACTCCACTGGATATGAGAACACTTCTTTCATGCTATGTAATGTAGGGTTTCACTGGATGTTTTCGTGCCTGACTGCAACAAGTTAAATTAAAGGTATTTCCACGAGAACACTTGCACTGAGTCAGATCAGACATCCACCACTCAATATGCTGTTTCTAACAGCAATCATATGGAAAAGTATACAAACAACGGAAGCACACACAAAAACTCCCCTTCTAGTCTTGCAACACATATCCTCAAAGAATGAATGGCTTAATCTTCCCCAGATATATGGAGGTTATAGTGAATCCTAACACTAAAATGCAGCCCTCAGGAAATTTAAATGGAAAAGGGCAAAAGAAGGTAGATAGAAAATGGATTCTTGGCAAACTCAATTTGAAGCTCTTGCACGGACAGAAGAAGAATACCCTGAGATCAATGGACTACACTACCTAGCTAAAAGCTTTGAAAACCAGAGCAGATGAATTTGGATAGCCATGGAGAAGTTAAGTTTATGGGCATGTCCAACCTCACAGCTTAATTGTCCCTTTCAAGACAGGTACTGGATAGCCTTGGCTACAGGGAGACTTTTCGCCCTGTTTTGAAACTTAAAAATGCATCAAGCAATCGTTGCAACTTACTAGGAAATACAGTCCATATTCTGAGGATTTCCAATCTTAACAAACAAATTTGTCAACACCACCTCTTCTGTTGAATTTGTAAATACTTGACAAGTAACGCACATTCATCATCCAAATTTGGATAAGATTTAATAGCAGACTAGCTTCAAGAAGAAATCAAATTTATTCTATTGCGAAATTTAAAACACTGATGCCATTCTATGGCATCTGGCTATTTATGGCCACTGACGTCATATTTAAATTAGAATCTTATTTCCTCTACTACGTTAGCAACATGCGGACTGGGTTCTTTTATATCTTAATACCATGCTCCGAGTTTCTCAGAACTTCTGCTCTTAACTACTTTTCTCCCTTGTTAATACTCACTACCCTTAGGTTGTCTGATCTGCGCTGGTTCTATTGATTCCTTTATATAAAAGGAATACAGCTTTATTAATACAGAAATCTGTACTAAACATAGTTGTGCTGATTTTAGTTTGCTCTACATATCTTTAGTTAGGCTACTAATAGTACATCTCTCCCTGTTTCCAGCTGTAGGATACCTGTCATTATAGCATGTAATGGCTCAACCCATCCTCCAAGGTTGTTTGCATCATTAAAGGAATAATAAATATTTCCTTTCACATTTTTGATTTGCCCTTGACATATGAAGAGGCATTTGGGTTTTGCTACTTAAATAAATAAACAAACAAACAAATGGAGGCTTTTCTTGATCTGGAACATTTTTAAAGCTAGCTTGCTGTGACTTTGCTCAATATTGTGTGAAAAGTTTGATAACATTCAACTACATTGCTCTGAAACAAAAGATTTTTTTAAAGATATTCAGAAGATCACTCTGTGACTAAAGCCTAAGTTACATAAACATAACGAAATAGAATTTAACCAGAAGTACTCAAATGCAGTATGGTATATATGACAAACATAGCTTAAAATAAAAATGGACATTATTTTTCATATTTTAAAAGGACATCACTGAGGAATTGCTGGAGCCTTTTCTTTAAGATATGTTTAACATCTCTTCTGACAAGGCAAACAAACTGCTAGAAAGGATTTGCTTTCTACAAGTGATTCTTTGATTCTAAATATGAAAGAACGTAGAAAAGTTTTTCCCTGCTAAAGTAAACCCACTCATGCAATCAGTCAAATCCAGGGAAACTCGCAAGTGTTAACTGGGTCCAGTCTAACCTCAGTTTAATCAGATGCTAACAATCCTAACAAAATTTGTCACAAAACATCCTTGTAACTCAATGGAGATTAAATAAATAGGTCACAAAAAGCAAAATATGTACTTCTCCTTTGAAATTTTTGAATTTCATAAGGATTAGTTCAAAGACATGGAAAATTCCCACATATCACTTTTTCCTTTCCTGATCCGTCTCAACTCCTGCACACTTGTGGCAGTTGCTGAACTGGATTTTTCAAAATATGCTGAAAAGGATGCAGTCTTCATATTTGCAGCCTGTCTACAAACAAAAGTTATCATGAATGATAGAATTTAAAAGGCTTTAACAAGACAGATAATCTTGTTTGGAAGCCTGCAAAAAAACCAAAGGCTGAATGCATCTGATCATGAAAGTAGGATTAAGAACTATATTTGGATCTAATTTAAGTAAATGGGCACACATACACAAAGGTATTTGCCTGCTTAGAAAGTCTACCCTGAAAGTTACTTTAAATATCCATTCTAAAACCCAAGTACCTAATACATTCTGTACAGAAACAATAATTTCTTCATCTAAGAGCAGCTTCCAACTGAAGTAAATATCTGCTTAAAAACTTCAATAACTTTTATAATACTGTTTGCATGAATACAAATTCTTAAATAAAATAATCAAGTAGAAAGTTTATATTGTATTTACACGTCATCAACAGGCATCACTGCTTGCTATTATAATTCAAGGACAATCAATGCTATACTATTGTCATTAATAAAAAAATGAGTCAATAGGCACAAACTTTTAATATAAGCCTAATTATGTGTGTCTCTTTGCATGAAACTAAAGATATTGAAAATGTTGACATTGGAGATGTGCCCTTGAGCCAAAAGCCAAGTATAAGTCAATAATCTATTATGATTTTCATTTTGTAGAAGTAGTGCCATTATTTCAAAAGGTCTCAAAAATCAATTTAGCATTTAGTATATCTGTGTAATAATGACATCCTAATTAAAAATCCCAATCTGAATAGCACAAAGGATAATGTTTAATCTCTAATCAATGAGCACTGAGAGAAGTTGTTATAGGTGCAATAACCTTTTTAATGAGGTTTACTGTTTTTCCATAGACTACCTATTCCTTTATATTTCTGATAGCCACTCTTACACTCTGAAAAAGTACGCATGCAGACATTCTCCAGCTAAAATCAGTAAATATGAGTACAAGTTATTTGGAGAAAAATAACGAAGAAGAAAAAGATATCTTTGGCTCTTTATGGATTAAGCTGCTATTAGCACACAAGGAACTTGGCTGGTAATTTTTTAACGCATAAGACCTCCAAATTGACAAGCCACCTCAAAGTTAATTTGATTACTTATACATCCCTACATCCCTGCCAAGCTATTTATAGGATGAAACGTATGAGAGATTTTTTCCATTTCCATTCCAAAGGTGGCATTATATTTGAGAATTATTTCACAATTTTTAAAAAATAATCCTTTCATTTCCCAATTATCCTTATTAATTTGAGACTGCAGATTCTGAATAGCTACCAAAAAATAAATTCTGCATAAAATATCTCACATGGCAATGAATACATTTCCTTACAAGTGTTCATCAGTGCACTGGATAGCTGCTCAATTACTTGTGTGTCAAATGATTATCCGAGAGCTCAATTTCATCTCCATTACCCTTCCCCCACCTCGTATTTCGGTTATATATGCTACTGAAGTGTTAACACATCTTTGAACCTGCTATTTCTTCAGTTAATTTCCCACTAAGAGGTACTGGAGTTACAGATGCCATAATTATTCAGCATTTATGCTTGGTTTACATTCATTGTTTCAAGGCTTTGTATAAGATGGGCCCACTGGACATTAATTTCAGGAGCAGTGCAGTTTTATACCACTACAGCCTGCTGTAGTCCTCCTCATGTATGAGTAAACGAAGTCTAATACAAAAGACTATTGCAGAAGCCTGACAACTTTTTGTCTTATAAATGCTCAGACTGGTTCAAACACAGGAAATTTAAGTGTATGGCTACATTTTCTATTCTGTGGCTTTCTGTTACTTTGTAAGAGTGCGCCGATCACTGTATCAAGCATTATAACTTTTTAAAAAATAGTAATAAAAAAACTACAACAAAACCTAAGAGTTGCAACGTAGTCTGTTTTGAACGTTATTATTAGTGGGTTGTTTAGGGGCTCGTAGCATTGTCCATACAAGCCAAAAGATCATTGACAATAACCTCTCCGTGCAACTCCAATGGCAAGAAATTGTTCCCAACAATTTAAAATTACTTTAAAACAGATCTGTGCTACTGAACACAGCAGTAAAATGGTAACACAGTTAATGAGGGCTCACAAAACCCTACAACTGAGAATAAAGACTCATGCTATATCCCCATAAGTACTACAGCACAGCTTTTCACTAAGATTGCATGGAGACCTACATATGGACATAGAAGAAGAAAAAAGAGGTAACCAGTTGGCATAAGACCTTTTCTGTATCAAACACCGAGAAAGATGTAATAGTGTTTATAGACCTCTGAGAACTTTGGGAGAAAAATTAAAACATGCTTAACGCAACATGTATCTTTATAGTAATCCTTTCAATCAAAACCAAACAAACAAAAAACTCCTTTTGTAACTATGCACATGTTTTAAATTCAATGTAGCACTGAACTGCCTATTTAATTTTCTGCTTTAAATGTATTCAAGATCCCTGACCCTGTCCTCAAGGTCACTGAAAATCTTAGACATTTTAGGATTTTTCGTTAATGTTCTAAAACATGGGAAGTCATATGTAGTAAACAACAAGAATAAGGGATTTGTTATAGAAAAGGAAAGGAACGTTAGTCCCCAGACTGGGGATGCAAAAGAATGCCAAATAGACCAAAAGCTACTAGTTGAGGTTTGGAATAGATCTTCTCCCTCCTTCCTTCCCCTCTACCAATCTGGGACACCAGAACTATTCTCAATATGTGCATACATGCAAATTGTGTCTTGTTCTTATTTTCTAAAATACTGATTAACTTCTATATTCAAGAATCTTTTATGCACCAGAAATGACTATTTTTATATGCTACACCCTCAGGGTGTAGTACAGCATAATCTATACTTATTTGCTTTTTCATGTAATGTGCTTGTAGCCAAAATGTAAGAGCAGCTATGAGAAAATTAAATAGAACAAGAGCTGCCATGTGCTCCACAATTAAAGGAAACACTAAGTAGCAGCAATGGGAATTAAACAGGACACTGTGTTATGCCAAATACCAAATGTGAAACCAAAATATCTGCCAAGCCTCCCCTATTTGTTACAATTTTTCCATATTTAGGTAAATTCATGTAATTATGTACCCTGCAGTGGTAACGGGACTGTGCATTAGTCCTTCTGCAGCATATGCTGTTGGCACACATATTCTCTTTGAGGGGAAAAAACCCAACTTGGCCAAGATTACATATGTTGATTTTATATTGGCATCCTGACTGTGCCTAACAGCTGGTCCTAAATGTAATGAAACTGTGTTGGATTTATTCAGTTAAACAACTTTTGCAGACTCTTTAAGCATATGTATTTCTTATAGCTCCCTATGTTTTTGAATCTGCTTTGATCAGAGCAACAACAGTTGCACTATTTTTCTTAACATTTGAAATGTATCTGTGAGCCAAATCATAAGTACGTTTAAGATTTATTTTCTTCTCATACTCTATGACCCCAGTTTTAAACAACAGTGATTGCACCCACAAATCTCTCATGACTTTTTCATATATGTGCTTAACAGAAGGTGTGAAATGAGCGTGTTCCTGCCTGGTATTTTTTCCACAATCACTAAGGTGTTCAAAACTTTTTCCTTTTTTTGTGCGTGTGAAAGACACTGTGGAAAAAACACCACTTGGTTTGGTTTGGTTGGGGTTTTTTTTTTATAACTAGACACTGGGTGATTTTGTTGAAGTACTGAGGTGCTGGAGCGTGTCCAGAGAAGGGCGACGAAGCTGGTGAGGGGTCTGGAACACAAGTCTTGTGAGGAGCGGCTGAGGGAGCTGGGGTTGTTTAGCCTGGAGAAGAGGAGGCTGAGGGGAGACCTTATTGGTCTCTACGACTACCTGAAAGGGGGTTGCAGAGAGGTGGGTGCTGGTCTCTTCTCCCAAGTGACTAGTAACATTTTCCATGACAGAAGGAGTACAGATGCAGTATGCCAGCGATATTCCAAAGACAAGTCAAGCCACCACCAGCCAGAGAAACCTACCATTACAACGTGTCTCCTAATCCAAGGCAATTGTTGATATTCACAAATCCTGAAATAAGCTCAGTATTACTGAGCCTTTTTAGAAATCCCTTGAAGGCAACAGCAGTTATGGAAACTGAAGACAGACTCTAAACTGATGTCTCATAGTCATAAGCAACTACATCCTACAAACACATGAGTATATCTAGAAAGCAGTATAACAGTCATGAGGCAGTGTTTAAATATACTAAGATCTCATGAACTGTAGCATCACCATTGTGAACAATTTGTAGAATAACAGTTTATTCAAAGACTGTTAATATACATTTTGTCATCTATAATAAAAATATTTCAAATTACAAGTTCTAAATGCATAAAAATTATACTCAAGAACACAGCAATATCTGTATCTCAATCTAAACCAGGAGTTATTGAAACATCAATAGAAGGTAGTGCTAGATCCCATTTTAAGGTTAGGTTCTAATGCTCCATTTATCTATCAATACTGTCTTATTTGTACACTCAGCATAAGATTTCAGGTCCTTTAAAAGGATGGGGATAGACTGAGAATTATCACTGCTCAAGTGAAACAGACTGAGAAGTTTACTAATGCTTCAAGGGAATTGCCATTGTCCGTACAGGTGTGCCTCCATTACATACCTAGGAAAGTCTCAGATTTCTAAGAAAGAAAACCTCTTGATAAGGTTTGATCTGCTGCATAATGCAGACCACCTAACCTCACTCTACAGGATTTTTAGTAGGAGACCTTTTTTTAATTATCATTTTTATTTTTTGAAAGACTAATCTTCGTTGTAGGTCCGCATAAAAGTTTGTTATACCGTGTTGGCTTCCTCTAATACGTTCAGACAATACTGTTATTCAATCTCACATTCTAGTCTCCTGAACAAATTAAGGGAAGAAACCAGTTTAACAATATCATACAAATATTAATTTTCCTCAAAACAATGAGATTAAAGTGCATTAACCACCTCCCCCTATCACCACCCCATAAAAGGAAACCTGAGCTGGTCCAAAGACTGCGATAGCCTAGATTCACCTCCGCACACTGCAGAGCTTTACATGATTTGGAGCGTTAAGACAGAAGTCAGCCCTTATTCCTTGTAAGGCAAGGCCACACTTCCAAACACCTGATGTTCTCCACTAACATTCTCCAAAGGACAATGACATTCATAGAAATCCTGCCTTCTAAAATGATTTTATATTACAGGTTCCTCTTTAGAAGCAGTCTGGCTATCTTACAACTAGCTGAGCAGTTTTAGAGCATTTTACAATAGTTACAGTAGCAGTGAATGATCATTGGTAGGGAACATACAGGATTTACCAGTAGTCTGCTACAAAACTTTCAGATTTTATATAAGACTAAAGTCTTTAAGTCCCTCCATCAAATTCAACAACCTTCAGATTAGAGATTACAGAGTGTATAAAATGACAGTTTCAGTGACTCAAGATACTGATCTAAGCAACAGCAGCTGATTTACACTATGTACCTTCTCCTTAAATGTCTGTAACAGCAAAAATGTACTGAAAAAAATAGGTAAACAAAACAAACATTTGCTTTCCCAAACAGATACAGAAATTAGTTTTGTTTTTTTTTTTTTTTAATCTATGAATCACTTAAGGATGTAACCTTAGGTAGTACAGCTTCTTTTATTTGATGAGTGAGGAAAAGGAGGAGTAAGCACAGGAGTACTTTGGCTTTTTTCAAAGCAGAATAAACTTATTTAGAAGTCTTTCATCAGTGCTTTTAAAAGACAACAAATTTGGCGTGAACTTAACAGTACTGGAATAAGAAAATAAGAATTCAAAGAAATAAGAAAACAATAAAAGTTTTGAAAGATTTATCAGAAGTAACTACAGGAGGTCTTTAACTACCTCTTGCACTAGCAAATGACACTAACACAACATTTATTTTAAGAGAAATATGAAACAGGGTGTATGTTCATAAAGATTTTCATATCTATTTATATATTTTTAAAATATATATGTGTCTGTGCATGTATTTATATATGCAGACTACAGTGTAAGTGAGCAAAGTCTGTACCTTCCTAACCAGAAATGCTCACACTCCAGATCTTTATGACTGCACAGTGAAAGTACTACTATTCCTTACATAGCTACTGTATTATAGCTGTGCCTGGTAACACAGTATAAAAGTAATTTTTCTGTATCTAGTAGTATATTGTCTCATATTAGAGACAAGTGTTGTGTATATTTTTATAAAGATTCATCTTACTCTGTAGATTGTTTGGCTTTGAACTTCTGGGGTTTTTTTCCCCACCATTTTTATGAAAGCTGCTTCTATTATTCATCTTCAGTGGAAATATTTTTAATTTGAGTTCTGGTAGGAGCAACTATTCATTTAAATTAATATGGCATATCTACCTATACACTGCATTCAAAGAATTTATCTGACAAAGTCTTTTAATTGTGCCAGAAATTGCAGGGGGGCGTGTGAAGGAAGCAGGTGAGAGAATTTTCACAAAACATTTTTGCAAAACTATGAATCATTTAGGGAAAAGGAATGACTTTGTGAATTGTAATATAATCCGATAGTACTTGAGTATGCCAAGGCACTAATCTTTTTTGTATAAGAAATTAAAATCAGGACTATTTCAGTGTTACTTTATCTTTTCCACATAAACATAAATATTGGATTCCTGTTCTTAATTTAGTTCAACAGCCTTCCATGCATGGCCAGAAAAAAAAAAAATCCAGATATTACCACTGGCCTTAAAATTTGATCCAACTTTTTAGTAGCAATTACTATTCCCATGACACCTAAGCAAGTTTAACAATTCATAGTAGCAAGCAAGCTACAGATGCTTCTCGTCATGAGAATATTAAAAACAGGAGAAAAGATCATGGAATGTATTCATTAAGAAAATAGGTTGGCAATGAATTGAAGTGATTAAAAACTAGTTTTAGAGTTTTGGTTTAAACATGAAGAACACATGGCAATTATACACCTATTCGAATAACTTGCTCTTCCGTACCCATTCAGAATACCAATGGCTAGAGACAGAGAACTGCTAAAACACTTTGCTTGTGTCCTTAACCCGAGTAACAAAAGCATCATATATTTTCACTGGTGAACAGTTAGCTGTCTCAAGAAGGACTATTCAAGGTGAAAGGTAAAAGCATATCATAACCTAGTCATATCCAGTATACTGGATATCTATAACCAGATTTAGATTAATTTTTAGAAAGTATACAAATACTGCCCCCGACCACCCCCCACCCCCCCGCCCCCATGTTTTGTAGAACACTTTGAAAATAATGCAGGAAAAATGAGATTTTGAAAGACTGTGTGGCTTAAGCAATCAGTAAAGTCTTCTTCTGTTCCCAATTCATTAAAATAATTGGAAGTTAGCAGTAGTTTAGATTAATCGTGTAGCTTTCCTCCACTGTTCCAATTCAGAAATTCTGAGTTATTAGTGTTGTATACTTTCTGTTAAAGATAATCAGTATGTCTGAAGATTTCACTTTTCCCAGCCAACAGAGTCCTGCGAACACTAAGACACCCTAAATTGTTCACTTTACAGGGAAAAAGCATCAATTTTTGGGTGTGTCCCGATCAGTAGCCAACTTTTATACATGAAAAAAACCAAAAAAACCCCCAAAACAAAACAGACCTCAATCTTCAGTTAAGTCCTTTAACCTAGTAAATCCTCCTAGTGACATTTTTAATAGACTTTAAGTGCATGCTGACCATTCTTCCAAAATTTAGGCTGATATAACTCTATTTGCAAATACAAACACAACCAAAGTGACTGATAAGTTTTGAAAATCTTAACCAACTGCATCATTTCAGCAAGCTTACAATTCTTTTTTCAGTTTTCAACTACATCTATATTTAAATCCACTTACTCTTTGACAGCTTGTCTTAATACATTGTTAAGCATTCAGAAAACTTATGCAAGAACGTTCAAACAAGCAATATATAGTTTGTGTGTTAAGAATTTTGTAGGAACCAGAAAACATACAGGTACATTTTAAAGTGACCGTAATACCCTTAACATCATGTTTTCTTCCTTTATTGTAAGCAGTGACAAAACAGCTTAATGTAGTCCTGCCGTATATACTAGCAATGCTGAGAGTGACTGCACCAGAAGCGCAACACAGTCAAATCTTGTGAGTCTGTTAAATACCCATGCTTGAATAACAAGGTAGCGCCCTATTCCACCATTCTTACTAATGAGGTAAATTCTTTTGTGTATTGATTTTAATTAGTTCACTTGTGGAAAAAAGTCCTACGTAGCATGATTAAGGGCAGCAATATAGCCCTGGGTAAGGACCAGACCTACTTTAAAGTCTAACGTAATACACGAATTGTCAGTATCATAAAATCTAATTTTACATACATATATGAATGCATGTTTTACTAGGGGATTTTTTGTTTTAATTTCAATGGGCTGCTTGAAAGTTTAGAATAGACTACACTGAATGTATTATGCTGAATCCTACTGCAAGAAAAAATGATGCTAAATATTAACAAAGGACAGACCACTAAAATACTAATTGGAGACTGGAACATGGTGACAAAGAAATTCATAGAAGTATTCACAACTAAGAAGTTTGTAAGATTGCCTGTAGCTGGAAGGAATTCGATGATACATACAATAGGAATTATCTGCACTGAATATAAAATTAGACCTTCATTTCACTGATGCACTTAGATGAATTCCTAATATTGCAATTCTTCTGACTGTATAGCTAATAAATATACATATATTATTTTAAGCTGCATTTAATAGGGTATGATAGTTGTATCCACATAAATTACTGAAAGGACATATCACCAGAGATTAGTTCTGTTCATTAATGACTAAGCATTTCTAGAGTACATATAATCTAAAATATTTACAGTAACAGTTATTTTGTTTGATAAATAACAACTGCTTTTATGACTAAAGTAATTCCAACTTTTTAGTTCTCAAATGAATTATTTCTTCATTCTGTTCTACAAGGCTCTAATCATTCAACCTTGTAGGTGCACTTCAAAAGCTTTAAGAATCTTACATTTGATTTCTGGGAAGTATTTTCTCGTTAACGTCTAACATATGTACCCTGTAGGCATGATTCACACAAGTCTCTGGAATTCTAAGGAAATGATGATCAGTCACGGAAATGTGTAAAGATTCAAGAACCCTGGCAATTTTCACTTCAAATGTTGTCAGCGAGTTACTGTTATAAAACTACTTTTCTCGCCATATCACTGAAAAAATGCTATGTACTGTGCAGCTATGAGAAAAGTTACACATTTAATGAACTCTACCACCTGAAGGTATATTTCCTCGAAGTTGATAACTGTATCTGTTAGATTCAGAGAAATGCTGATTATAGGTAAGAGATGTTCGGTATGTCCTGAATAAAGTTTATACCTTGATGAAGGAAGTAGGGTGGAGAAGGGACCAGCTAGCCAATCAGCAGACAAAACACGTGCCTAAATGTTCTTGGTCCTAATTAATCACAGAAACCGTGCTCCAGCAATAGTCTAAATGTCAACAATAAATTTTTCTTTAATACCACCCCTAGAAAGGCCAACTGGCTCATCTAATAATAATGCATACATTTAAGTAATTGATTGGTTGTTTTCAAAAATTGAAAACTACCCCTTGAATCACTAAAGAGCCGGTAAAAATTAAAAGTAATGAGCTCATTTCAATAAAAATTTATGAGACTGGTTTCATGCTGACAAAGTGGGTCCTGCAGGCAGTACCCCTCCACCTGCCTGCCAGAAAAAGAAAAATCCTCTATTTCAAAATATTTTAAAATCTTTTAATGAGGTATTTAAAATATACCTACAACTGTATAGGTAAACTGAAAGGATTCTGTGCGTCTTTGAGATCACCAATAAGCCTTTTACAGTACAAAAGAATTTTCTGAAGAAACCAAACCCAGTATTTGTCAGCAGTAATTACTAGAGATGGAAAATTCTCTTGAGGATGTATCAATATGCATAATGAGTGATGTCACAATATCAACTGAATCCTCCCAAATAATTTTTATTGAACTATCATATAAGTACATTATAGGATGCAAAAATAAAGCACAAAGAAGCTAAGACAAATAATCCAACTCACATGGACCAAAGTAAGAGTCACTTTAAATCTATGCTCCTGGAAGTATCTACCAGTACAAATCCAATTATTAATTCTAACTATTTTCCAAATAGTACAAATGTCTGTTTACATATGCATTACATATAAAAAACCAAACAGCAGCATTCTTGAAATTTTGTTACAAACATCTAATTATTAGCTTGAAATTGTCAATATGAGACACTGGAAATTTAAAAAATAAACTACTTTAGGTTTAACTATCATTTAAAATACAATACATTGTGCAAATATTGTACAAAAAGTGACCTGAACGCAGCAAACCTAATTTCTGCATTCATTTACACATGAAAGCTACAGTAAAAGAAAAATATAGATCTATGTTTTGACAATATAGTATGACAAACAGCCAGTATATAGTAGGAATTAGATATCCTTAATAACCCAACTCTGTGTGTGTGTCAAGATAACCATTAAACAGTTACTAATCAGTTCAAGTAGGCAGAAAAAGAGAAGCTGGGGGTGGACTTCCCCATACTGATGGCCCACAAGGGGCAAGATGTCTTCTGTCCCCTGGATAAAATCCCAACACAAGAGAGAGATGGGCAGAGAGGAAGAGATGTCCACAAAGTTGAAAGATGATATAATCCTTAGAGGAGGAACTTGGAGGTGGCTTTAGATAGCCAGTTGTATTGAAGAAGTTGTGTTTACTGTGGCTCTGACCTATATTGCCACTTCCCACAACTTTTATATGTCAGAACTAGAAACCCTAAGGAATTTCCTCCAGTAATTATCAACAAAACTTTTCAACTTTATAGAAGGCATGAAAAGAACCCTTCAGAAACTTCAACACAAATGTTTTACTATAGTGGTGGTTCTTTTTCAAACTGGCTTTATATTTCCACTACCATTGATGCAGATACCAATGCCAAACTGGCAAAGGGATGTTCCACTAGTCTAGGTATTGTGTGAGAAAGTTAAAATATTTATACAGCTTTTGAAAAAAAAAAAAAGTAAAGCATTTCAGCCATTCTCTAAAATGGTTCCCCCTCCACACACACTCTTTACATGTAAGAATATTTTGTATATATTGTACATAAACATATTTTCATAATAACAAAAGATTAGTCAAATAGTTTTCAAAAGTTATTCACTTGAAAAATGGGCAATATAAGAATAATTGTGGTTGTGAAGGAACCCATTCAGAGTTGTGATGTTCCTGACTACTCTGTTACTAAGCAAAGTGATTAAAAAAAAAAGGGGGGGGGGGGGGGTGTTTAAGGAACCTGATAAATAATCCATCTCCATTTCCAAGAACTGCTTTAGATAGGAATATAAAAGGAAACATGCTAATGTTTAGAAAACTGATGGATATCAAATGTCCTTTAAAACTTGCACTGTAAATCTCAGAAGGACATGGAAAAATAAGTGCTACTTTAAAAGGTATTAAAAAAATAAAAATCAGAAGTATAACATGAAACTGTAGTAGGGTAGATATAATTTATATTCATGTCCCTGCAGAAGTAATATGTGTATTAAAAATGTGCCTGCTGTAAAACCTTGGAGTTTTAGAGATCTTCACATTACAACCATACTACCAATAAAACCAGAAGCTATTCTCAAACCAACTTGCACATTAAGAATGTTACATTCTTCACCACTTTCCCTGCATTCTTTTTTCTACAGAGTTTTGATTTCTTCTAAATTCAGAATCAGGCTTTCAAAGTACAGAATGTTGCAAACTGATTAATGGAACTCATGTTCGCTTATATGTTCACAGTAGGAACTGCAGTAAAAGATGGATTAAACCAACTGAGAGGTAATATGGAATTGAGATATTTTTGGTCTCTGAAAACCTGGCTGTAAGTTAAGCTTCTTATTCTTCTGTGAGTTAAAGTAGGTATTTGAACAGATTTAAACACTATATATTGAAATATGTATTTCACATACACAAGAGATACTCAGAAAAAGTAAAGAAATATTGTAATCTCAAGTAAAATAAAAAATTGATCTACCCTACTACCAAATCCATTTTTTTTTAGTAAATTGGGACTTTTAGTATTACACTGTTTTTCTTCTTTGTACTGTTGTTGACACTCTCAGAACCATCTTCAAAGCACCGTACTCTTTTGTGTGGTGTAAAACCAGTATGCTTCCAATTTTGCCATCAATCATCTTTAATAGCATATGCTATTAATGTAATTTCGTTATTGAAGATTCCTAAATCTATTCAGTGGTTTGCACAAGACAATTATGTTTTTTGTTATATGCATGCAGGCAATCAGATAGCGCCTTTTTAAATTAGAGCAATTAAACGTGGTCATTATAAATGGTAGATTATTAAAAAAATCATGAAGTGTCAATATGACATTCTTTGATTTAAAATAAAATGGTAACAGAACAGAGAGATGCATTTTAATTATTTCATTTCAAAAGTGTACTTGAAAAATGAAAGCTTTTATGAAAGCTTGCTGATGTTGGGAAATGTTTTCCATAGCTTTTCCAGTGCTATGGATGGTTTTACAGATATTTCCTAACATCTTGAAAATCCACTGGAAACTTTTCCAACACAAAAAAGTCCTCTATACATTACCTAGAAAAATAATTAGGAAATATGGTCACTTTCCTGGTATCAGTGATTTTTCATCTTTTTTTTCTTTTTGGCTAATCACACTAAAATGCAAAAAAAATCAGGACTGGTACAGTAAGATCTGTTTAGTCAACATTAAACAAATTTCTACATCTTTGTATATGAATGAAAATTCAACAAAATTATGCATATTTTTGCCATCAGTTAAACGGCTACATTATTTTGATAGACCACTTCTTTCTCTGTCTGCTTTCTTCTTGCTGTAACTGGATACTCCCTGTCTACCTTTGCAATATCAAAACCACTCGTTCAGGAAGGAACTTAAGCATATGCATAATGCATACACAGTCCTACTGGTACCAAAATTAATTTAAATCAAGGTTAATAAGTTACTACACATTAGTGGATAGCATAACAGGTTTTCAGTCTTACTGTAATTGCAGTTGATGAGTGTCAGAAAGAACTCTAAAATTCCTGAGTATTCCTCTATCCATGTCTTACCTGGCAGAAGTACGAGGAATCTGAACAGGCATATCTGGATCACCTCCATGTCTGATGAGTTTGAAATAAGAAGTCTGATAGCTTTTTACACCCAGATGTTAAAGAATTACAATGAAACATCTACAAATTTTGACACTGCACAAATATCCTCCATAGTATGAAAGACCTATTAAAATTGCTTAAAATATGGTCCAGAATGTCAAGTATAGCACTTCACTCTCCCAGTCCAAAATTCATGGCTCTATCCTGTAGACAGTCAGGTAGAGTTTAAGGGAAGTTATTGGTAAACATAGTGCTTTCTTACTTACTTTTGTTCCTTAGAGCCTTCTAGAGTGCAGTAAGCCAAGTGGAGTAAAAAACAGCTGTTTTTAACCTACAGCTAAATTCAACATGCAGACATTAGCCTGGTATAACTGGAGTCTGAGATCCTTTTATTTACACCTTTGGTTTTAGGGACAAATATCTTCTGCAGGAAGTCTACCTTACACAGTTGAATAAAATAGTGCCAACAGATTTACTTCAGAACCATTGGACATACCTCAAGAATTTTCTTAGCAAATGGAGATTTATACCTAGAAATACACTAAGAACACCATAAAACAATGAAAGAAGATACGTGTTTGAATGTGATGTTATTTAGCATGCTACTGAATATGAATAAGACACAGCTCTTAACTCTAAAAGAAGTGCTAGCTCTGATTACTAAGAACAGTAGTTAAGAGTAATAAAGATTGCCCTACAGGTTCTTTTTTGAACTTCACTATGGCTGTTAAGCACAACCTGCCTGGGGTTAATATAAGCATTTTCCTTCTCCCATCTTGTTTTCCATCTCTCCCCTCCCACCCCAAAGGCAGTCATTAAGATCATACAGTATCTCTCTGTGTTCTACCACTGATGCTTGAACCATAACACCACAATCAAGATAGGCAGGGCTAAAGGTATCATTATAAAAACACCCTTAGTGGCAAATAATATTGCCTTTACTTCATTTTCACCGTACCCTTTTTTTCTTCAGATATTGACAGAGCTCTTGTTCAGAGCTAGTACAGAATTATCCCAAGACTGATAGTTATTAGGAATATTTCTCAGGTCTGCTTTATGTTCAGCAAAAAACAAAGCCACCTACAGAACTGAACCTAGAACAGGCAAATTATGTATAAAAGTAGACTGAAATGGAGTTGTTCAAAGAATCCCTTTCTGGGAACATGTACCTCAAATACAGACATGCTGGAGAGCATATAGACATAGTTGTACATACATTTTACAGAACTCACTATGATTTACTGCCTCATCTTTCTGTGCCATTTCATCGAGACAACTTCTTGTGGGGAGCAAAATAAATAACTAACATAGTTTTAACAATAGCTTAAAAATAAAAAAAAAGAAAGAACCATTTTGCAAAGAACAAAACAAAACATATGAAATGTTACACTTGCATCCTCTTCTTGTCAAAGAGCTAAGCTTGTCTTATCTCAGGCCAGCATGATTGTTTTGAATTGTTTCTTCGAGAAAATCAGGTAAGGAGCAGAACAGGAGTTCAGTGAAAGGACAGAGAAAGAAATCTGCTCTGGGAAAATGGTGAACTTTAAAACTGCTTTCAACTGTAAAGTTGAGAGTATTTGAAGAGTCTCAGCCGCGTGGAGTACACAAAGTTTTAGATGGCACAAATTATATGGATAAGCAACAGTATAAGAAATCCATGTGGGATATCAAAAAGGGTGAGAAGAAATACACCCTTCCATCCAAGCACCTCTCTGCACTTTGGGGCCGTTAATTCTCTAGATGTAGTAGTGAGTATATTCTGTTACACTCTGGCAAGTAATGTTTAATCCATTTTATAGACGGATGATGTCAACTATACCTGACCTTACTAGCAGCAAGCCTAATACAGACTTGTATCTACCTGTCACCTTAGATCTCCTGTCCTATTTTCAGAACAATATATATCAGAGAAAAATATTCAGTACAATTAGCTTTTTCTGCATTGCTTAATTTGAAATATCAAGGAAGTGGGGGGAAAAAAAAGGAATCTATCACCTATATTAATGGATGTTTCAGATCAATTTAACCTGAACTAATATATTTTCTTAATGACAAATCAATGTCAAAAATAATGAAAGAATTTAAGATTCTGTGTGCTTTCCTAAAGTCTTTGCTGTTAAACAGGACTGTACAGCCTGCCAGTCTTGCATTATTTATTGGCTGCGAATATTACTAGACCCTGTTGTGGTTTACAGTACAGAATAGATAGAAGCCAATTATTTCTTCTGCATTCTTTTCAAGAGTTATACATTTGAAAAGGGAAAAAAAAATAGTCTTTACATCAACTAAATAAAATTAAGAACTTCAAACAAAGCTAGAAATAAACTGCAAATGAATATACTACCAGTTTAATTTTCTGTTATTGGTACAATTTTACAGGTATGTCGACATTTTCTCCAGATGATTTTTCTCTTGAGCCTATGACTAGATGCTAAGGTCAAGAATCCATCCAAATAATTCACATTTATTATAGCTTATTTTATAGCCATTTTGCAACAAAGAAAACTTCAAATGAATAAAAACATAGTGTGAAATATTACAGCAGAATCTATAGGCTAGAACTCACATGCACTTAGCACTGTACAAACAAGCAAAGAGAAGTTCCCCTTCTTATGAAGGCTTTTAAACTTCAGGATGACTGGTGGCACTGTGGATAAGAGCACAAAAGGTAACAGGATTATCATTAAAATTTATCTCAAAAAGTGTCCTTTTCAGAGGCAGTTCCATAGTTTTATTTAGTGGGCCAAGGACAGAAATATTTACTTACTTTCCAGTGCAGCTAGCTGAAATGAGTCTTCCCTAATGTCTATATCTACCATTTAGTTTCCACCTGAGGAATGCACTTTTGACTGTCCCTCCATCTCATAATAGAATAAAAAGCTTCAAACCTTCCTTTTTTCTGCAGGCAGGAGGAAAGTCAGACAACCTGTCAGCTAATATTTGGAGATTTTTGTGAGAAAAGCAGAAAGTATGAAAAGACGAATTAAGAGAAAGGACAAAAGAGCTTATTGGCATCAAGTTTGCAACAAAGCTGGGCATCACCATTCCCTAACAAAGTCAGAGATGACAACTCTACAAGAAACCACTGGTAGAGCAGAAAAACTTAAGGGGTCCTTCAAAGGAAAACCAAGTAATTTCTGTTGAGCACAAAAGTTGTCGGTGTGTGAGTACAGTTAAACAGAAGTGCAGGCAAACACGTTGTTAAGGATATGAGCCAGAAAAATGATGCTTATAGCAGTACTTTTAATGACTTGAAGTAGGGCAAGTTGTGATTACTAAGCGCAGACAGTAGGGGTTGGCTACTCAACATTTGTCACTATTAGAATCCACATGAAGGATTTACGTGCTTGTGGGCATGTGCACTTGTGTGTATGTATATGCATTCATAAAAAGGTATTTTGGGGAAAAAACCACAAAACACAACAAAAAACAAAAGAACTTACTAAACTACACAAACATATACTCAATATGCAAAAAAAAAAAATTGCTGCTAAAAATGATTAGATGGAAAATGACAAAATTGATCAGAGGGTTTAGACAGCAGTAGGGCAGAAAGTATTAAGACTGAAAGATTAAAGCAAATCAAAAGAATGCATTTAGAGTAAACTGCTAATATGGGAAAAACCCTCACTGAAGTTTTCAAAACCATATGAATTAAAGTTAGTTTTCCGGATAGGTGAGTTTTGACCATTTAAAAATATACCTGCAATAATGTAAAAAATATAAAGCAATATGATGTTATAGCTTTCTGCATATTCAACATTTTATTTTTAATTTAGATTTGAATAATTGAAGTTTATCTACCCAGAAGTGTAGGAAACTTAAAAAATTAAAAACTCATACAGGTTGACTGCAATGATAGCCTACTCTATGCTATCAGACTGAAGAGATTTGCAGTCTGCTATAAGGACTGAGAATTCTATCAGAATAAATAAGGCTATGAGCATAACATGGTTGAACATGGAATTTGCAAAACTTTCAAGTCTGTTTTTGTTTTTAAAAAAGCCTGTACAAAAATTGGATCCTAAAGACAGAACATACAATTACAGAATTATCTTTAATGCCAAAACATGCCTATACCTTGCAAATCCAGTGTCTTTTTAGGTGCTGTGTAAAGATGAAAACACCGACTTTTTTCTTATTGGGGTGGGGGGAAGAATTGCAAGGAGCAGTTTGTCCATCCACAAGGGGCTGTGCTAGGGTTACCAAGCTAATTTACCTTGTGACCCGAGCTAGGCTTTTGAACCCCTTCCTTCAAAGGTGAAGACCTAGGGTATTAAGCTTGATTCATTTAAAAGTGCCCTACCAACATAACGAATGTTTTTAATAAGATCTACAACTCTACCGGGAAAACAGCTCTTTTAATGTTTAAAACTTGATTAAATATTTACAGTAGTGTAAGACTGACAAAATCAGAAAGCTAGTCCCCGACTTGATTGCATCAAATCATGTTTATGGTAGCTTATGAAAACTAACAATTTTTACTATTATTAGAAATAAATACAAAAGCTAAATTCAGATATACAAAATTTTGTATCTTTATCATGTGTGTGCATGATTCCACCTACTTATCATGGACAAAACAGGACTAGATATGCTTACTAAACCCACTATTTTCATTTTAAAGACTAAGACATTTGAGAGAGAATATGTAATTTTTTCCCCATTCCCCTTATGTTTCTTCTGGAGTATGAAGGCTTATTTTGCACATCTACCTATCTATCGGGAATTTGCACTTTTGTTTCAGATTTTCAGACTTTTCTTATTGTCCTTTGGGGTAATGAATGTAAGCCCCTTAGACAAATTGTTTGCTTTTCTCAGCTGCCTCCTTATACATAGACCATACAGTACATGCATAGCTTTCAAATTACTTCAGGTTCTAAATGAGCAGTCAGGTGCTCACTCCTTATTAGCATGGCCTTAGGAAGAAAATTTTTCCATGGAAGTTCATGGACCTGAGAACAGAATTCTGGTTCTAGAAGATTCCCTATAATGCAAAAAGTAGACTGAACAATTAAGGCTCCCAGTCAAGAACAGAGTTTAAATGAGTCATTATGCCCAAAGGAGTTTATAATCTCACTAGCGAGAGGAAAGAGACAGAGAGAAAGTTATTTCACCAAAGTCGTACCATAATCCAGTGTCATTCTCTGCAAAGGAAGCATCTATTAAAATATCTTAAGAAGTGTTAGACATCTAGCAAAGCTGTTGAAACAACAAAAACCTTAAAAAACCCAATTCTCTCAGGAATGAATTAGTGTACTAAAATAAATACCATGGTCAGCTCTTTGCAAATGAAGTCACAATACATATAACAAAAGAATTTGAAGTGAAATCACTGTCCTTATAACAAAACAATTTGATTCTATTTTTGACAACATCTGGCATCCCTAGGGAGTTAGGTCTTTAAAATGACTGCCTATAGGCACCTTTAAGAAGCTAATTGTTACCTTGAAGCAATTTGGAAACCTGCACATTCCCAAGCAACAACACAGCTACACATGCTCAAAAGCCTATCTCACTATTGACACACTAAAGCAAGGACCCAAGAAATCCTGAGAACATAGAAGACAGAAGTCTCACATCTTCCATGCTCCAAGGCACTCCTCAAGGAAAAGGCAGGGAAGCTGATGCTTCCTTCACCCTCCAAAATCATCTGCTGGAAAACCACAAAGGTTTTCCTGTAGCCAGCCAAAAGTACATGGAAGCCAGTAGACTTCCGTAAAATACGAATCAGCCCGTCAAACTAGTTCTTCCAGCCAGTGGTACTCATTAATAAGGATATGAGACACAAAAATAAAGTTTATCTCTCAATTGTATGCTTTACAAAACCAGAAGCAAGCCATGTGATTGACTAACCAGAGCAAACCACCGAGACTATGAAATCAAGACTTCTAATGGAAGTCAAGCTGTCATTTTGTGCAAGTTGCTAACTTCCTTGTGCCTCAAGCTTCCCAGATGCACAGTTTGGCAAAAATATGTTTTCAATGAAAAACAGATGCTCTTTCAAAAACGTGGGCTCTCAAGTATAAATAAATACTTTATATTTTACTATGCAAAAGATTTCTACATCTCCTTTAAAGAAATAATTACACTATTTTGATTTAGCTTTAGAATTTGGGTATGAGTAGGAATTCCTATAAAGAAGCCTATCATTGCTCGCCACCTTTCATTCTTTCATATAAATACAGAGAGCATATATATGGCATTGCAAAGCAAGCAAACTGCTTTTCATGGATTACACTACTTCGCTGTAGTTTTCAGCTTTATGTACCTGGTTACAAATTACCATCTGTACCGTGTATGTTAATAGCTAGATGATGGTATTCATACATAGAGGCAACCACATTCCATCTGCCATGCAGTCAGGCCACACATAACTCAGTCCCACCTTTAGACAAAACAACTGCTGTTTACTCAGACTGACAATGAAATTAAATGATTGATGTCATGGGCAGCAACCATCTAACATTCAACCAAATGCGCACTTAGCATTTAGGCGTCACCTGTTCCAGGCATAAAACAAAATGGGCTTTTTTCACAGTAATTATTTGTAGAGAGAAAGTCTGACACTTCACCCAAAGCTCAGCACAGAAGTGACTTCAAGTAACCACCAAACAAAAGTTGCCCTCCAGCCCTCACCCCCTTATTTGACACTTTACTTTCAGTTATGTGTTTAGCAGGTATATTACATTTTTAGAAAAACTTGCTTCTTGTGCACTAACAATGTTAAGATATTCAGACCATTACCTGAAAATGTTTTAAATTTATCAGAGTATGACAAACTCCCATTTATAAGCAATGCAGATTCCAACATTAAAATAAAAGCTTATTTTTAATAATTATGAGAGAGCTGATACTGACACACACCAACTAGCACACAACTCCTGGAATCAAATAAAGTCTCTCTAAGGTTTCAATGCATTCTTGGAAAGCAATCAAAGGCCTCTTTTTCCATAAGTTTGTTATTTATAGAAAAGCATTTGATTGTTGCATTGAAGTGTGCACTCTATGTGTAAAAAGGTGTTTATGGGTTTTAGTACAGTATAGTTAATACCCAAGCAATACCTAGCCCTTTTATAATAAAGGACCCTTACTGAGAGGATATATATTGTACTTTTCATCAAGTGTACAGCATACGATTACATTTGCTGGTGGTCTATAATGTAAACCCCAGTTGAGTCAGCTTATATCTTATAGATTTGTTGATCCCCATACAACAATTAAGAACAGTTACATTTTTGTACTCAACTGAAAGTAAAAAGTAAGATTTGAGAAAAATATTCATATTTTATTTCAAAGCAAACTATGAAAACTTCCAGAATAATTTAAAATCAAAGCTACACTGCTTATGAATTAATATATTCTTTCTGCTAGTTATGGATTGACAATTACACATTTTCCCACAGACAGAGAAAATAATATGTGCAAAGAACACACGAAACAGACCTTCATGCACACAAAAGATACGGCCACATTAAGTACAAATGTGGTAAACACAGACCTAGCAAAACTCCTATCCACAGCATAACTTTAAGCATCCATTGGGCTGTACAGTTGACAATATTTCAAAACACAAGAGAAAAAAGCCACACATGAAAATCAGAACCTCTCCCATCAGAATGAAATCCTAAGAAAGCATTACCTGTTTCCAAACATCCAGAATCTGAAACTTAATAACAATTCACAGTTTCCCGTACATAAATATAAACAGGTATCCAATCATGTAACAGTTAAAGATTAATGTTGCATTTAAGGTTAGAAGGCAAAGTAAAACTCAAGTTTTCACAGCTTGACCTATTTAAATCATGCATTGGGGTTGAAATATGTGCACCTTTTTGTCGGTTTTGGGGTTGGTTATTTTTGTTCGTTTGGTTTTTTGGTTTTTTTAAGAGTATAGCAGAAGAGAGAAAATAAAGTTATTTAAGATCACAAAACTTGCAGTCCTGAGAAGCTTCCTTTTGATACTTACTGGAATTTTGCATAGGTACAGGCTGAGGCACAACGTCTTGGAAGTGAAAAGTCTTTTTAAAACATGCATAAGCATAACTAGATAACCGAGTTGTGCACCAATGTCATAAGAAAAACTAAATTCCAATATGAACCACATCTTGCATAAATTGTTATGGCAAAGTTTACTTTCAAAAATTAGGCACCTTTCAATTCACAGATTTCAGTTCTGTCCATCAATACTATAGCCACAATTGGGCAAAATATTTAAGCACATTAAATGTTTCAGATGGAAAGTCCCTCTCCAACCTTGCAGAGTTAGAAACTCCCTGGCAGAGATTATGTCAGTGCTGATCCCAAACTCTGAAACGCTTCTGACAGGCATGGTAAACTACATGAGATGCCTACTGTGTGACTGAACAATCTCGATGCAATTTTGGCTCAAAAAAAGCCATCCACATTCCCATAAAACACAGTTCCTTTGGAATTGTTTTATAGTTAAGATTTAGTGACATTTTTAAGGATACTGGAAGAAATGCAACATATTTTTATATATAAATAAAAATTTTTCTTACTGTAAAATAAACCAAACTAAGCAAGTATAATGTGCAGTAAGCGAATATCTAGGTGGACACAGAGGTAGATTAAATGGAACTGCCAGTATAAACAGCCTCACACAATCCAACTATTAAGTCAAAGTGAAATGCAGATTTAACATCTAATTATAAGAAAGAACTGTGAAGTACGTTATAAAGTCAAGTGTTTGCACAGAAATATATTTTGCTAGAAAGCAAAGTGGTAGCTCATTTGCATATTCCTTTTTGTTAGCACACACAAGAGTCAAACTGCTAAAATTAAGATAACAAGTTGTTTGAAAACCTCATTTTTAGGCAAAATAAATCAGGCTGAAAACAGCCATTTTATATAGTCCCAATTTTTGCAAAGTTGATCCAGAACACATCTTTTTGATAAATCAGACTAAATTAATTGTTATTTTAGATAACACAAACCTTCTGATGATTTCAATAGATGCTGACTGCTCTGATCGCAAACTTGTTCAGTACTTCATTAACATTAAACATACAAGCAGTTAAGCAGGTGCTTTAAGTGTCTTGCTGGATCAGAGCCAGAATTTTCAGCACCATAGGAGAGCCCCCATCACCCCCAAGTAGGAAAATTTCTTTTGTATTTACAGAACTTAACAAATCACCTTCTGGAAAGTAGCAGTCATTTAAAATGCTCTACCATGTTAAAACTAAGAAAATAGGGTAAATTCAAGATTCACCGATTTTTTTTTTTTTTTGCCTGGGCAAAAATAAAATAAGCTATGGTATGACTCTACACACCAATACTTTCAAATTAGGAGACCATCTGCTGCACGTTTTAACCTGAAGTGCAGTAGGGAGGCATTGTGTTCCACTGCTGATCTTAAAATTTGCTTAGAACTATTAACTATCTTAACAGGTCTCCAACATTATGAGCTACAGTATTATATGGGTGGAACTTTCCACAAAAAATACAGGTGAATGCTGTTATCTTAATGACTAGATAGATTATTTGTTTGAATTCGATTTCATAACATCTACTCTTTTCCCTTTACCTCTGACAGCAGCCTTCACTCAGACTAATAAACAATGACTCTCCTCATTCCAACATTTTGTAAGCTATTAGGAAAACTATGCATTCGATGAGTTGAAGTTGAGGAGAATGGTAAGGTGCACAGGCACATATGGAATTTGCACCAAATTAGTTTTGTGAACTAGCCACATTTTACATATTTAACATATTCCTGCTCCCTAGTGATGGATATGGGCTTGCAATCTGATACACTATTGTTTATTTCAAGACAAATTTCAGCTAAGCATTTAATCAAATCAGGCAATGTTCGGTTTAAAGAGAAGTTCCTACAATTCAGTTAATACAAAATATGGTCAAATAAATATTTGCAACTTGACCAGCAAAGTTATCTTCTAGGATTAATTCAATCATAAAATAAAACAATCTGTTTACACAGATGATTAATGATTATGCTATACTACGTGCAAATTCAACTTTGTTTATGCCTGTTAACAGATTACCTTTACAAAAAATGCTTGCTAGTAGTTAAACATTGTTCTTGTAGAGAAACTTAGAATAAACGGATGAAGTGAAATCTGATAGACTATGCATAATACAACAAGCTGATACTGTACACAACTTAAGCCATGTGTTTGTACAGGAGAATATATTAAACCCCATCTGTTTTTAACAGGTTTTAATGTTATAAATTAGGAAAACATCAAAAATGTCAGGAGACAGCGAACACTTATTTGTTGTCTTTCAGCTCTGTATTTATTAGACAAGTTTGTTATCAAACTATTCCTCCAAACATGAAAAGAACAGCAGGCCTTCTGGAAAACCAGATGGCTGCTGTGGTTTCGAAACATGTTCTGGAAGGGTTATATAGTTTACATTTTTTCTTTTTCATAAAGGATTGTGTGGGATGTGGCATGATTCTCAGACACAAAACTCCTGCAAAAAAAACCCAAGGGGTATGTGGGCGGGAGACTGAGGGACTACTTGAGGATACAAAAAGTAAAATTATGCATGTCACTGAATCTAGGAGACCTTCTCGTAAGAAAAGACAAACATTTCAGCTACAAAGGAAAAAAGTTACCACTATAAAGAAAAAAAATTTTTTTCAGACTGCACAGTCTTAAGCATTTCACTGCCTTTCTCTGAAACAGAAGGGGGCCCTAAGACACTGAAACTAAATAGAGGCACAGAAAGAACAGCGAAACATCAGAAGAAATATGTTTGATAGGATGAATTACATGCATGTCAAGAAGAAAAAAGAAAAAGGTCAGTCTATCAAATTGAGAACATAATCATATTTCAAAAGGAAAAAAAGTTTAATAACATTTGGCTAGTCATTAAATCAACACACAGTAGGAGGAAAGCCCAAATATAAAAAGTACTCAAAGCCCAATTATGGCAAGGATTACAAGAAAAAGAATCCATGACTACCTCTGGTATTTTGTATTTTTGCTGTTTGCCATGCCATTTTCTATCATGATCTTTTGTTTTGGAGCAGAAAAAAAAAAAATTTTAAAAGTATTTTATTCCTACTGTTTTCAGAGAGGAAAAGAGGCAATTGAGAACTCGGATAGCCTCTGGGATTGGGATGGCCAATCTTCCTGTCCCAGCAAGGGGGTCATGCAAGCCAGGTGCCAGTGTTCCTTTATAACCACAGCCCAGCACAACTCCCTGGTTCTCCCTCACCTGGGGATTCTGGTTACACAACCCTCCCCCCCAGCTCCCAAAACCTGTTGCCAGTCCCATGATATAGCCCTGTTTACACAGTCTGCTTCTAAGCTGCAAGTAACCCACCTCACACTGAAGGTTGCTGAGATTACAAGCCGGGCACTTAGCCAGCGCATGTAGTGGAACAACAAGAGACAGTGAACTTGCATTGAAACAGGGGTGGTTCTGACTGAATAAAAGGAAAACATTGCTCCCATGAGGACACTGCCTGGAGGGGTTGGTTGTGCAGTCTGTATCCTTGGAAATTTAAGACTCACACGACAAAGCCGAGAGTAACCTGGCCTGATCTTGTATCTGATCCTCCGTTGAGCAGGAGGTTGGAATAGAGACCCTGGAGGTCCCTTCCAACCTGGATGATCCTATGATTGCTCAGAAGCCATGAGAGTTCCCAAGAACACTAATTTCTTAAGCCAGTCTAATTTTGTGACTGATCATTACAAGACACCGTCAGCAGATGGCCTACTGGACAGCAAACATGTGGATGAAACAGTTCTTATTAAAATAAGCTGAAACACAGTAACTTTTTTTTTTTTTAATCAGAGCATGAATATTTGGCAGATACTTTGACAATATGTCTAGCTAAAGAGGTTCATGGGAGAGACAGACTGACACACCAAGAAGCTGGTCAGAGTTGAGCAATGTTTAAATCCTTTTCAATCCAATTCTGTGTTACAGAGATTTTTGTTGTAGAAAAGCAGACTTTGAGCTTGGTTTCCACCATCTCTAAAGCACAAATGCTTTACTTTCTCAAAAGGTTAGTTTTTATTTTAGTGTATATAAATCCAATTTAAAAAATGTTTTGATTTTTTTTTTCCTGTCACAGAACATGGATAAATCTCAACACTCCAAACTTGCCGCCAAAGGAAATTTTCTGAGCAACTTCAGTTTTGAAATTTCTTTTAAAATAAGAATTAAGGAAAATTTTTACATTGATGATATGACATGAAATAAAACCACTCCCATCAGGGTTTTTTAGGAAGTTTTAGTGACTTATTCTAATGTTTATATGATGATGTTTTATTCCAGTGTTAAAGATAAAACTTAAAAAGCCATTTAACAAATCCTTCTTAAAAAAATTTAAAACACTCAAATTTTTTTCTAGCAAAGTCTACCTTTTTTCCCCTCTTCCATGGTAAAATTAACAATGTCACTAAGCTTTATAAATGTTTTATTTCACTGAAAAAAACATTACTCTTCTTTTGTCTAGGCTGTACTTGAAAGAAATACATATTTTCAGTAAGGCTGTTGCCCATCATATATCTTAGTTATAAGACATTATGGTAGAGACATCCTCCACACAAGTAAACCAGAAACTCATAGCAAGTCTAGGGCATCCAAGGATGTGTACAATGGAGAGCTAAGTGCACACATGCCAGGATTTGCAGACAGAGGCCATCCAATTGAATGTAGTGAGAACTATTACTTCAGCTCTGGTTTTGGATTGCTCCAGATTTGATCACTTGACCAAACACCTTAAATCCTGCTCAGACAAAAGTCCCAAGTGGCAAAAAAAAGGACAGGTTTGGGAGACAATAGCGCTTTACCACTGCCAGAAAAATGTTCGGTTGGATGTTCTTTTTGTCAAGACCTCAGCAGGAAGACACAAACTCAGTTCCATGCATGAGGTATTACAATTGGTTGGGACAAACACAGAAAACTTGAAGCTATTCTCATACTCATGAGTTCTGATGCTTAAGTTCACGAACAATAATTTTATTGCACTGACTAGATTGACCTGTTTCATACTCATTGTAGAACAACATGGACATAAGAGTCACATGTAAACTTAATTCACATTACTCAGAAATAAGACTCAAAGTAACCAAACTAACCAGGTATTTGCCACGTACACATGGAAGGTGTGAAACTTAAATGCTTCCCCTTCTTTAAAGTAAATTCCAGTTTTTAGAAGGTATAAGAAAATCTAATAGCCATAGGAATAATATTTTAGGCAAATATGTTTCTTGCAGAAACTGTTGAAGAAAATAATGCAATAAAAAAGCACAATTAATACTATATAAATTAACTGAATGATATATTATTTGAGAATCCCACTTGAAGACTTAGCAAAAAGGACAAGTTTGTCATCCTTTGTTCAAAAATCCTTTCTCAAAGAATACCATGCAAAATCTTACATTTTGAATGAATGCTGTACAAATCTCAGTACACGCATCTCAGTATTTTAACTAAACCAAAATTAACATGCATGGAGAACAGCCACAGCCACAGTACATGAGTAAGACCAATTCAAAACACTTGCATTGTAAACTGTATATTTTCACTAACATTTTTCAATCTGAGAAACCCATTTAAACCCCAAACAAAAAAAAAAAAAAGGTTTTAAAACTTGCTTCATCTCTTCTCCTTGTTTTGTACAACTGTTATTAAAAAAGTGTATTATTTTGCTCCAAGCTATTATTAAGTAACTCTTGAATTACAGTGCTGTATTTTAGTTTTCATCACTCATCACATTTAACCACAAATACTAGTACATTTTCTTCACTCAAAACATATCTTTTATTGAAAGTGTGTCTGTGATAATGATGCAGGTGAATTTTATCATTCCTTTCACCCTACTAGTAATGAACAAATTCACTGCTTATTACTTTGGACTTGATCTCTAGCAAAACACTACTGGAACAAACAATTTGATTTGTCAACACCTTTACAAGGACTCCTCAATCAATGTCACAAATCCAAATTTAAACAGCAAAATACATTTGACTGCAAGACCCCAGACTGATTAGAGCTCCGAGTTCAGTGAATTGCACCAGACAGGACAGCAATCAGATTATTAACTCCACTTGAAAATACTCTCTGCTGCCTGGGATTAGCATGCATATTTTGATATAGATCGATAAGCAATCTCCTTTCTATAAGAAATGCCTGCAACATTCATTTGGCTGATCAAAGGTATATATCAGCTTGTTGTGACAGCTAGCTATTGTTTCCCTCTTTCTTTACAGGAGAGTCTCTATTAAAAAAAAAATCCCTAGCTCCCTTTCACCTAATAGTGGAAGTCAACGGAGAGTCACAAAATCCCATCTCCTCAATACCCAAACACAATTAGTACAGAAAGGACTTTTGCCTTTTTTGAGGTAACTTCACTTACTTTCACTTCTTCATTCTTTCCACTCCCCCTCCCTCCCCCATTCTGAAACTGTGAACATTCTTTTCTAGCCTTCCCAACATTTTCATGGTATTATTCTCTACTTCATCCACATTTTCATTAGAAATAAACTGAAATTTTGGTGTCTGTTTTTTGTAATTTGGAAAACATTTTCTATATCAACAACATATTCCTGGCTTTGTATTTAAAATAAAGCAACCTTTTGAAGCTAAGGTGTTCACACAAAAAAATCTATTTCCAGTTAACTCATCAGGGAAAGGTGGCAAGATATTTTCTCCATAAGATAACATGAACTCTTAACTGAGCTCTGGATTTTGTTGTATCAGTAGAAGAACTGAAAACCCAAAATTTGTCTGCCAAATTTTTTCAAGATAAAAGCACAGGCATTTCATCCTTCCTTTAATTACATATAAAATAACCACTATCTCATCTGAGCTTTTTATCTTTTTAATAAAAAAAGACATACTTTAAAAAAGACAAGCACAGCTTGTGAAGCAGTCAAAAGCAAGATTCGCACAAAACAAACTTGACACCATGTCTCAAGAATGAGGCCATTGGAAAGTCAATGTGCATTTTGATGTTCTGAGAAGGGGATACTCTCTCAGATCAACTTGAGGAGAGAATTCCAGAATTAAAGCTCTTTTCCAGCAGCACTTGCAATAAGTTCTTGGAGGAAAACAATCCAACCCAGGTTCAGTTGGGGTACTGAAGTCCTGAAGCATAGGAGAGAAGATTCTCCTTTCATACCCATGTTTCAAGTACAGATAAAAGAACCAAGCAGCTTTCACTGCTGGTTTTATAAATTTTTTCAGTTGTTTACCATTTTAATTGATGATCTTCCTAACAAAATATTTTTTATTATAATTCAGTTAGAGTGTACTGAATTCCCATACCACCGAATTCAGTGAGCCTTTCCTACTGCCAATGGCTTTGCTATGCCTTGTCTCAGAACAGCCTATTCTGAGTACACCCTGTGCTCTGGGACTTCTGGAGAGGGAAATCTCTTTTATTCTTAACCTGCCTTTACCTCCATGCTGGTACAGCCCCTTCACACTTGAAAGCAGCACATGAGAACTGGACCCATAGTCTGAATCTGGTCCAGTACATATAATTTCTCTACATTTACCAGCATAAATTTTA
The DNA here is from genome assembly GCF_030936135.1 of Gavia stellata. NCBI lineage: Eukaryota > Metazoa > Chordata > Aves > Gaviiformes > Gaviidae > Gavia > Gavia stellata. The sequence continues at coordinate 6,633,615 of NC_082608.1, read as the reverse complement.
GTCTCTTACAATTTTCCCAATACTCCGTCTCACAAGACTGCTTTTGTTCCACTCCTAGGCCTTTTCCTAGCAGAAGTGGGACATTATTTTCTAACGTTCCTTCACCACTGAATCCTTATGGAAAATCCTGAGCTAATCATGTTAACTCTTACAGTTAGCAAGCAATAAAACAGGGTTAGGAACCTCAACATCTTTTTAACCCTGTGAGTATATACTGTATGATGTGCAAAATAAGCCTAGGTTTCCCAATACAAGAGAGACATCAATTCCTACAGAGCAATTTCATCCATATATGTATACCTAATGTACACAATGTTAACTAAGACAAAAGAATTTATCATACTCTAATCCTTGCTAGATTTTTTTTTCCCCCAGCAATTTTCAAACATTTATAATTTCTGGTATCATAGAACAGCAATGGAAACCTCCTATGAAAAATACATAATCTCTTTTATTGTTTTTTCTAATTAATGAATTTATTCAAACTGGACAATCTGTAGGCTAGAAGAGATAGTAGGATTATTCTGGCTATTCCTTTCAGCTAAAGATACAAACAAAAGAGTATATTTTAGATGGAAGTAATTTAATCCATTAAGTACAAACTGAATATTTAAAAAAAAATTTTTCCTAGTTGCACATTTAAAAATAATATAATAACAATGAGGTATTTAGGGAAAGATAAGCAGTTCTTCATTTCAGCTCCATGACTAAAACTGCATATGGTAATGTATAGCATAGCAGGGGTTTTTGTTGTTGCTGACTGTTTTCTTTGTATTTTAAGTTTCAAAGTTTTTTTGTTTTTAATGGTATGTAGGGGAATGAAGGGAAAGGAAAAGACTCCTACAAATACTCAGCAGCAAGTCCTAATTATTTTCCAAGGCGAGGTGTATGGGTTTTGGTGGGGTTTTTTTCCCCAGAATAATCCTTTTGGTTATGCAAGATCAACATCCATCTCCCTTCACATCTTATGTCAGTATATCAAAGAAAAACTTGGATACTGATATTACCTGGAAAGCCTACACATCTCTTTATGACATGAAAGATTAAATTTAAAATGATTATCCAGATTATTGAATTGCTAAGAGGATCAATGGATTTAATAATATTCTTAATGCAGAACAGGATAATTGTTTATTCTTGCTGAAAGCAGTGGGAAGAACAAGTACTGCTTCATCATCTTTTGCAAACGCAGGAAGTTAAAATTGATACCAAAGTTGTTTTCCTTTAATGGCTCTTCAGGAACTGGCAATCTAAATCTAGTTGGCTGCAGATAGCAGCTTCATATTTGATTAAGAAATCTTAGATAGAAAACAAAGGATTTCAAGATACAGGTTCTAAATCTTTAAGCTTCTTAACATGCTCATGATTTCTTTAATGTAGTAAGTCAAACTCAATAATACATTGACTAATTTTTGTTGTGAAATTCTATAGAGTACTGTTGTGCAAGAATGGGAAGTGGGTCATCTTATTAGACATAATCTTCCTTTTGCAGCTATTAATAGTGATAAAAGATAAATAAAAAAGGTATCATTTAGGTACCAACTTGGGTAGTGTGACTGTCTCTTCACAAAACAATCTCAAAATGTTTATAAAAAGGATTATAAATATATACAATAAATGTTCACTATGTTCTAGTATTAATGTTCTTAATCTAATATTCTGTTGGGTCTTCTTAATTAAAGGTTAATATCATTGACTCAAAAAGTTTGTAAGACCCTTACAGAAGAATTTTGTACTATATAATTGTATGATAAACTACAAAGAGAAATTAAAATTAAAAAAATTAGATAAAATGTTTATAAAGTTCTTGCTGCTTTTTACTTGGCACAAATATGTGTTTGACAGGAACATTTGCTCAGATACCTTCATAGCACGATACACTGATGCAAACAACTTATGTCCATTTCCTATCATTTGTTACACATAAAACATAAATCAGTCTTCTCACTCCTTTCTCAACAACATATCAGCCTAACTGATACTACACTTTGAAATCAGTCCATAGTGGCAGAATGGCTCTTTTTACCAAAGGAACTCACTGTTGGCTGCCTTCCCAAAAGCAAGCAGAGTCTTCTGACAAGGAGCATACATTTGTGTTCACAAACAGGAAGAGATGAAGCCAACATCCCTCCCATTTCATCAGTCATTTCCCTCAATTACAATGGAATAATTTGAGTAGTAGCTTAATTCAGTCTTGCATACCTAGAACCAGTTACAGCAACCTATGCAGAAGGGCATTTAAAGCTACAATCTAACCCAAGCAGCAAAAATACAAGAAAGTGCAAATTACCATTTGTTACAAGTACTTTACTCAGACTGTATATTACTCTACTAAATCTGAATTCATTGATATTTTTCATCTTTGACAAGAGAAGGCCCTTACATAGAATATTCATTCTGAAGGAACTTAATCTTCATTAATCACAATGGCTGTATCATTGACACAGTGCCTACATTAATTCAATCAGACATTTTATTTTTTCATTCCCCACTAGTTATGTACTTGTTTCAAACTGAGAAGTAGTTTGTGCTAGCTAAAGTTTTGGATGAAATCTGTTGTTTGACTACATCATGGGAAACTATTAGGAGACACGAGATCTTAGATAGGGGAAGAAAGGAAAAAAAGGATGCATTTGAAAATAGCATTACACATACCAGAATTGTTCTGGGTTTGTTTTTAAAATAGGCCCTGTCTAATGTCCTGTTTCAAAACATGACAACAGATTGCTTGGATCGAGATCTTTTTTGATGATCTAGGTTCCATGCTATTAAAAGTAAAGAAAAACAGTTTCATGCATCCAGTGGAACATCTTCAACGGGGGCTATTTTTGATCTCTTACCTGTAACAGCTCTAATCATGCCATTCCATCTTTAAAAATCAATGCTTCATCTATGATATTTTCTCCTACTTCTCAGTAGGAGAAACTCATAGTAGTATCCATCATTCAATTGTATTGAGGATCGACTACAGCACTTGCCTTTTATGTGATCCTTTATGACACTGAGCACTACTCACCTCCCAGTGCACAGAAATAATAAAGCTATACTGTAAACAGCTGTGTACCTACACACAGCAGCTTATAGTTGTATACTCTAGCTCCATCTAACTGTCAAGGGAAATGACAGAATCGCACAATAGTAGAGTTCAGAAGGGACCTCTGGAGGTCATCTGGTCCAAGCCCCCTGGCTGAAGCAGGGCCATGCAGAGCTGGCTGCCCAGGACCATGTCTAGACAGCTTTTGAATATCTCCTGGGAGGGAGACTCCACAGTCCCCAGTATTTGGCTTGTTCTGGGAAAGCTACAGAAACAACATGCTAAAATTACAATTTTGACACAAAAAAAACCCCAATACAAGTGTATTGGGAATTTAATTCATCATATTAGGTATGGCCATTAGCAATATATTAGATAACATCATACATGCAAGGTCTAAAAGAAGTGTGACCTTCAACGCATAGATTAAAGCCTTTTTTCCTCTTTTAGTTTTGTCTAGAGCTAACCTAGCCAAACAGTTAGGAATAATGACGAGCGTTATGTTACTTGTATCGCATAGCAGTTTTAACATTTATTCATCTGACAGAAACAACAAAAAAAGCTTGAAAACCTTATAAACCAGGTTATGCACCTTCATAAAATACCCATTACACACATTTTGCAACACTTCCCCTCACAATGTAGACTGTACTCTACTTCACCTGGTGTCCACCTTGAAAACAAGCAATTTAAGCAGGTGCAATTGGTAGGGTGTGTTACACCACTTAAAAGGGAAAACAGTCCCCCATTTTCAGCTCCTCATTAAACTTACATTTCAGCTTGCAGGCTAGACGGACGTTTGTGCTGAAACATTGTAATTTCCCATTTACTTGTAAAGACTGAGAAGAATAAACAGAATAGAAGAAAAGAAGAATAATGTAAAGACATTTAAGAATAAACACCAATGCTTCCAGCAATCACATAATTACAGAATCACTAAGGTTGGAAAAGATGTGTAAGTCCAACCGTCAACCCAACACCACCATGCCCACTAAACCATGTCCCACAATGCCTCATCCACACGTTCCTTGAACACCTCCAGTGAGGGTGACTCCACCACGTCCCTGGGCAGCCTGTTCCAGTGTTTCACCACTCTCTCAGTAAAGAAATTTTTCCTAATATCCAGTCTGAATCTCCCCTGGCGCAACTTGCAGCCATTTCCTCTTGTCCTATCACTTGTCACTTGGGAGAAGAGACCAGCACCCACCTCTCTACAACCTCCTTTCAGGTAGTTGTAGAGAGCGATAAGGTCTCCCCTCAGCCTCCTCTTCTCCAGGCTAAACAACCCCAGTTCCCTCAGCTGCTCCTCATCAGACCCCTCACCAGCTTCGTTGCCCTTCTCTGGACACACTCCAGCACCTCAGTGTCCTTCTTGTAGTGAGGGGCCCAAAACTGAACACAGGATTTGAGGTGCAGCCTCACCAGTGCCGAGTACAGAGGCACGATCACTTCCCTAGTCCTGCTGGCCAACCCTGTTCCTGATACAAGCCAGGATGCTGTTGACCTTCTTGGCCACCTGGGCACACTGCTGGCTCATATTCAGCCGGCTGTCGATTGACACCCCCAGGTCCTTTTCTGCCAGGCAGCTTTCCAGCCACTTGTCCCCAAGCCTGTAGCATTGCATGGGGTTGTTGTGACCCAAGTGCAGGACTCGGCACTTTCGCCTTGTTGAACCTCATACAATTGGCCTCGTCCCATCGATCCAGCCTGTCCAGATCCCTCTGCAGAGCCTTCCTACCCTCGAGCAGATCAACACTCCCGCCCAACTTGGTGTTGTCTGCAAACTTGCTGAGGGAGCACTCGATCCCCTCATCCAGATCATTAATAAAGATATTAAACAAGACCAGCCCCGAAACTGAGCCCTGGGGGACTCCGCTTGTGACCAGCTGCCAACTGGCTTTCGCTCCATTCACCACGACTCTTTGGGCTCGGCCTTCCAGCCAGTTTTTTACTCAGCGAAGACTGCACCTGTCTAAGCCACGAGCCGCCAGCTTCATTTCACAACCTTTACAAAAAGAATGGAATCTTAGCTATTGACTATTTCTCCATACAGACGTCAATGACTATGTTAAAAATCAGATTTCTTTTAGCAATACAGAATCGCTACCTTTCATTATTCCTTCACCTGTCTAATGCAGAATGTACAAAGCAAGGAACACTAAATCAAACACAAATGTGTATGTGCGACCAGATGCAGTTTTGTCCTTAAGCACCTCTTAAAAATGGAAGCAACTACTTTTTCAGGCAGAGGAGAAGAAGCCATTACACAGAAGTAGGGGGGGAAAAAAAAAAAAAAAGGTGAAAAAACCCCAAACCCCATAGCTAACTCTCCTTCTCACATAGTCAGTGCAACAAGAATTCTCCAGAGGCTGTTCGGCTCAACTGAAAGTCTGTCCTGTAATAAATGCATGAACACAGCTAGATGCAAAACGTCAGAGCTGCACTGACACTGATCTGGGCTTGATCTTTTGACTTATACAAGAGTAAACCAAAATGAATTAGATGGAATGAAACAGAACTTCCTGAGTTTTAAACTAGCCTCAGTACTCTTTTGAACACAAATATTGGTGGAATTCTTCCACTAGTGAGACAGAGGCATTCAACAGTTTCAGTGATAATTTCTTTGCACTAAAGATTTTCGATATAAGGGTCAAGATACTACTGTTTTAAATAAAGGTCTATTTAGACTGTCATTCTGAAGAAGCTGGATATGCTGAAAGGAAAACAAGATAACAAGGTTAAATAATGGTGATAATGTGGCATACAAATAATGGGAGGTGTTAAATTTATATTTAAGAGACCAGAGAACATAGTCCCTATTTTTTATATCTAGGGCACTATAAGTGTTCAGGCAATCCCCAGTGGTCTTAAAAGAAAAAAGCAGCAGAAGGGGGAAAGGAGAGACTGACTTTCAAATGATCGCTGCTGAACTGTAGTGTGTGAGAGGAAAAAGAAATTTAATCTGCTCAGGACACTTACTCCTTATCATAGTGCGTCTTCAAAAAAAGATTTAATTACTTAAGCTTGGATATATTTGTCAGTATATGGCATGTTACTATATTGGGATTAATGCTCTGAAGCATCTTCGTCACCTGAGATTTTCCCTGAATGTGTCTCATGTATAACTAAATACCATGTTTAGCAACGAGTCTTATGTAAGAGTCCTTCTGCTTCTGTTTCCACAGAGCTTATGCTAAAAACAAGTGACTGATTTAAGTGACATTGGTAGGCCCTTTGAGTGTAATTCTCCTTATTATCTTATCAGTGGTCAAGTAATGGAAGTGTGAATCTTATCTAAGGTTTACATCTGAAAAGGATCATGATTAAAAATACAGTATCTCATAATCTATCTCAAATTGTTTACTGTATTCATGCTGTTTATTACCTAACATATACTTAAAAGCCATACCCCTGACATACAGGTATGTCGTTCTGACTGCATGCTTGTATAAAACAGTATTACAGACTTCAGATCAAGGTATCCTCAAGAATATAACAAAATGTAAAACAGCAAACCCAAAAGGCAAAAAGACAAAAAATACTTGTCTGAGCGCAAAAAAAGGTCAAAATAATCCAAAATGGAATGAAGCACAGGATCTGTATACAGGGACAGAGAGAAGCAGGAATGTGTTCTTCCCAATATCGAAGAATTTCATCAAGAAAGAAAAGTTAGGAGTTGGTCATACACAGCCCTCCTCTTGCTCTGAAAAATTCTCAGTTCAGAGTGGCATTGAAGAATTGTCCCAGGAATGCAAATATAAATGTCTGTAATTTCTATAACACTTGAAAATCTGTATTATCTATGAATTACTCAACTTTATCAAGCAACTGTTTTCTTCAGTCTGTCTGGAATCTACTTTTTAATCTAGATCTCTACAGATAGCACACTGCATCCCTGAACTCAGGGCCAATATTCTGAACTCAGGCCAATAAAAATTGCCTGCAAACTACGTTGAGGTAAACTCCATTTCTTAAACACTTCCAAAATTATAAGCAGTACAGTTACAATCCCAGGGCTCTGTGGACTGCCTTGGTGGCATACACACACACCAATTTTCTAGCATTCCCATAACAAAAACAGACATTATGCAGAAAGAGAAAAACCATCCAGTTAAAAGTCAACCAAGAGCTGAAGTCTTATGAAATACTCTACATCGCTGTTGTGTTTAACCATATAACCAACCCTGGTACTGACTGGCACCAATGTTTAGATTATGAGCTCCTGTCTGTCTTTTATCCAGGCAAGGAACAACTCCTAAACCAAAATATACTTCATTATTCAGCTACCAACTACTTTTTAGGACAATTACTTTCCTCTTCATTTCAGCGGCAAAGATACTGTTGTCTTATCACAGGACATCTACATGCACTATACAGGGGCACTAGTGCACATACTTCACATACTTCTCAAAATTGTTGCTGATGTTCAGTTTGTACTCAGACATATGTAAAAGAAAAAAAGACACAGTGGTAGTGTAGACATGACTATGCACCATATGCACCAGACTAAGGGAGGACAAAGCATAGTTCTGAGGGAATTCACATCTGATAGCTTCATGGTCATCTTCCCATTCCATGCTGAACTCCCAGGTAAAAAGCTCATTTTCTTAGCACTGGAAGGGCGAGCAGATTTGGATTTCGTTTACAGCAAGAGCAAATGGCACATTAATTCTGAAGTGGCCTTTGGCCATCTAACTGCCACTTCGTCTAGTTATGTGGTACTAAAACTTTTCCTGGTATGCAAACCTCATTTATCCTTCCTTTACCACAGAAATAAAGTATTCATAAACTAAAAACAAAATGCCTTCCAACACCATCCAGCTTGTAAAAGAACTCCCTGTAAAGAACATATCTAACATAGTAAACTGGCCAGTGGCTTTCCAACTTTAAATGGCTAATAGACAGCCAGCTGTTTGCCATTCCATTAAAGTACTCTGATAAACTCCTTACAGCAGGTGGGAGTTAGAATGTGATTTAATAACTACCAAATGAATCATTTATGAGCAAATCTTATTTTAACTGGAATGTTTTACTTTATAATGCAAATCTTCAAACGGCACTGTAGACTAGAGCTACAAATTATAACTAAATATTTTAGAATAAATGATTAAGAAATATATTGTGTTCTTCAAAGCATGATGGTCATTTTTACTGAAGAAGCACTATTCCCTGAACGACAGTAAGTTTCTATATCGTACAGTTGACAGCTCATTTCAAGATGGCATAGTACAACCCACAATTCGGAGAAAATGGTCTTCCAATACAGAAGAACACAAACAGTATTATGTGGGCTGGCGAAGTATTTTAAAAGCAAAACAACAAGAAAACAACCCACACTCTCAAGAATCCTCTGTCTCCAGAAAGCTTTAATAGAGGATTACATTTTTGCATTCAATATATACCTATGTCTTATTTCCTGAAATGTTGTTAGCTCACAAGCCACACAAGCCTCACAAGCTCACAGGCTGTTTTACTACTAAAATATCTCACCAATGAGCACCCGTCAGCTTCCTATAATCAGTTCACGTTAACCTAAGCATATTAAAGAATCCATATTAAGAGGGGTAAAGAAGTGTGATCCTGCAACATTGTCTCCGCCTACAAGAGTCTGCTGAATTCAGTGTTTCACTCATGCTAGCTTATAATGGAAAGAAAGAGTTTTCTAGCAGAAGGAAAGGACAAAGAACTACTAAAGGGTAGAAGAACACCTATCTGTATGTTAAGGTCTTAGAGGTGGGAGTGCTCAAAATAATTATAATACTACTCCAGTAAATGAGCATACTTTTAAATATAATCCTGATTCACAGGTACCACCCACTTAATTGCTTCTTTCATAAATTCTGCACAATCCATACATCATAAGAAAACATTAAAAAAGGTTTTGCATAACAGCATTAAAATGGAATGTTATGTTGTAATGACTCACCTGCTAAAGGTAAAGCCTCCCACTTCTTGTAACTAGAGCCAGATTCATCATCTATTTTGTAGGCAGATTAAACTTGTGAGAGCACAAGCAAAACATGAATGCATGAAAAGTTATACGGTGCTGTCTTCTATTCCTACTGTTAGATAAAAATCTTCCTGGTGGATGTTAGGAACGGGTAACAGTTTCTCAAGATCTGAATCTAATGACTTCTTTCCCTTCATCTAATTTCTCTAGCAATTTACAAGTCACATCTCCTCCTTACTTTTGCAGTGTGAAAATTAGGTGCAAGTTAAACTGAATCCATGCACAAGAAAAAAGAAAAGAAAAAACCTTTTCAAGAAACAGAAGGGTCAGGGAGAGCAATGACAAAGTTATGCTGAAGGACAGATACTAAAGAAACACTAGACTTGCTTCTGTGACATAGCAGGCTAGAGAGATCACTGTGATGGAATTTACTAAAGCTATAGTTAGTTATTAAACTGCAGTTTTGAGGTCAGGCCTCAGAGTTGAGGAATATTTACCCATCTGCACTTCGAACACAAAGGGAATGCTAATGCTAAGAAACACTTTTCTAGTTTTAAATACATACTTTTGTTTCACTGAAAGACAAGCAGGTAACTTGAAAGCACTGATCCTATACAAGCTGAAGAGCCACAGTTTTTTGTTTATTTTTTGTTTCCATGCAAACAAATCAGCTACTACATATAAAGTGCCACCCACAAAATGATTGATTCTTTCTGCAACAGTTGCCAGCAGAAAATATTCAATGAGGACTGTCTCTTGGAAAGCATGAATTGATATGTTTTCTTAAACTCCAGTAATCTTTGAAATCGATTTCATTCCATCAGCACTCCTTGATGAGTGTTTTTTCTTCGGCAAATTTACCTATTTGCCTTTTGAGTTTTTGTAAAGTTTTAGCATCCACAGTCATCCTGCAGTAATGAAGTCCACAGTTACACTTTGCATTGTCTAAAGGTTTGAGACTCTCACTTATTTAATAGCACAGAGAATTAGCAGTGCTTCATTTGTCTAAGACATTAAATAGTTGATAATTCATTAGATCTAGAACGTGTCTCCACCATGCCCTTCAGATCATCTCATTTGGGGCAATAAGTTCTAGCTTACTGTTTGAGAAGCAAATTTACCATAAATCTACAACACTTACAGCTATAATGAATCTCATCTTAAAGGAATATTAATAAAATGTAATGAATACAAAAACATTTTAGATCCTTCAGAGCATTAACAAAATCTTACAACCTGACAATTCCAGAAGCTAATTTGATACCTACTTCTGGTTAGAGTACAGACCTTGACAACATCATACGCTTTGATGTGAATGACATTGAAGACTAAGGCTCTCAGTAAGTAGGGTAATTGGGGATCTCTGTGTATCCTAAATAAATAGAATATTGCTTTGAAATGCTGTAAAGCTTTCTAGTATGGCAGAGATTTAACAGACTTTTGCAAGGCTATCACAATCTTTTGAAACAAGACACAAAACTAGAGTAAGGCTAGAAATATGATTTTTCCATAATTAAGGAACATAAAAACATTTCTTTGCTAGTTCACATGCATATTTTATAAAAAAGTAGTTGTTATAATTTCCTAAAACTATTATACAATCTAATCAATGTTACTTAAAAATGTATGAACTAATCATGCTAACTAATATTATTTAAGCACCTGAGTTTAAAGTTGACATTTAGACAGCTCCATTTCACATGTATAATTCATATATGTAGGCCAAGAAAAAGCGTTACTATTCAGCAAAAGCATGACTTCATTTAGCCATAAAGAAGTGCTCCAATTACACCTGGTGTTTATATGTGACAGAATTGAAAAGCATATCTTCAAAGAAAAACAGCAGCTGAATTTGCAGACGTGGCACTATCTAATCCTGGTTTTGCGGGGCTGCTGACCTAATACTCCACTTGAATTAATGAGGGTTGTGCCTATGTAAATCAAGCCTCTGTTGTCCTCTCTGGTACAATGCAGCAATTTCAGTTTCAAGGAACAAAAACAACAACTGGACATTCTTAAGAGGCAGACCTTGATCACACTTCTGGAAATGTGATATTACTGTGATCCTTGAATAGGAATTAAGTTGCTAAGAGGTATCTTTTAAACATTGCTTTCACCCTTTAGTTTATTTGAATAAAACCACATTTTATGTCCACTGTTTCTAGTCAGTCTTATTTCTTGCCAGTAGACCTCTTAACTGAAATTATGCTCCCAATTACAACCTTTAAAATCAACAGCATTCAGGCTAAAATGGCTACAGAAAGCTCCCTTACTTAGTCTTATGAGAAATGGATAGGGATGAGGAAGGGAAGAGACAAAAGAAACATTCAGTGGGTTATCTTGAAAGGGTGGATTTTACTACAAACTTTGAAAAAGCATGAAATCTAGAATAAAGCTAATTCTTTTCAAGATTAAACTGGGGGAAGGTATCCTCTCAACCTGCATTTCAAGACAATCTCAGAAACTATCCAGAAAGCATTGTGAGGTAAATTATTAATTTGTCACCATTCCATGCTTTGTAGGCCACTGTAATCAAGATTATTTAATATATTCTCTGTTACATGAAAAATACCATAGAATTCAACTTGGTTGCATTGCATGGACTTCTGAAAAATATTTTAAGATATTCAGAAGCATAATCCTTGCTGCTCTCTATCATCATATCATCTAATTTGCAATGTTACTCCCCTGCATTCCCTTAAAGGGTTGCAGCATCCAATATCTTGCCCATAAATACAGAACCATGCTCAGGGCACACATCTGTAATTCTGTATGTAGGCAAGCAACAAAGGAAGTTTTAAGAATGGACAGACTTTGTTGTTTTGGGGTTTTTTTGTTTAGGTTTTTTTATTCTTTTTCTTATACAAGCTACTGACTGGGATGGGACCAACCTGATCAGCTTTTATTATGACATTTGCCAGTATTTCTCCATCACTTATACCTATAATCTTAAATTAGCTTCTTACCAATTCCACAGTGAAGGAATTTATTTTGCATGAGTGCAAGAATCCACACAACATATACAGAAATATCAATATAACTCTTAAGGGAATAACCACCATTTTAAAAAGCTTTTCAAATAATAAGCCATAAGAATTTAAACAGCAAAAATCCTAAACACACCCTGTAGCACTGCACAGATTTGGGGAGGGGGAGGGAGGGAGGGTTAATGTTCAAAATGCTGTAGTGCACTCTACACACAAACAGTAATAAAAATCTATCACTTAATCATTTACATGTTGTGTAAAACAGCAGTCTCCTTTTAGTTAAGAGCTGCTTTATGTCGTTTTCATCGATACAAATGTTGCCCAAGTGATTGTGTGGGAGAATACAAGAACAGACTGTAATAAAATTAAAAATAACTTTCCAAGGAAATAGTATTTGGAAAGATTAATTACAGAAGTTCAAACAGGAGGCCATATGCTTTCCCCTCTCTTTACTATTGAGCATACAGTACACTTGTAATAAAACAGGGAGGGGAAAAAAGCTAGTCAAAGCAAACTGATTCAAGTACCAGGTAATGATTCAAGATATCTTTATTTTGTGTGACTGAATATAGTTTAATCTAGTCATTTGACCTCTATGCTAATATTTTAATCAGCTGTGGTCATTTGTGGAATAAAATAGTCAGCCCTTTGCCACTATTCCCATATAGCATGTATTTCTCAAGTGCTAAATACATGAAAGAAATTGGTAGTGTGGGTATATTTCCTCCTTACATCAAATTTTCTACTCTGAATATATATATTCTACTCTGATATATATCTTCTACTCTGAAGATATACTTCCAAGACAACAGAAGCCATCAGCGATCACAGCTGCAAACAGTGCATGCATAAGAACTTTCTTAAAATTTACAAGAATAACTATTTTTTTAATGCTTACCCTTTAAGTAGTACATAGTAAAAAAAAAAAAAATAATTGTGACTTGACAAAACTTCACTAAAACTTCACATTGATGTGCTGAAATAAAAAGTATATGTTCAAGTGTTTTCTGACTTGTGATCCAAAGGCTTAACTTGAGAAAATGGTTTACTTTTCCAATTGCACGAGAAAAATTTTAACATCTTTCCTTAATTTATCCATTTAATATTTTCAAAAATATAACACTGATTTTGTAATCAAGAGCTATGGAACTTAACTAGAATTTGCTAGTGGAAAAATCAGAGCAGAGACATAAAACAAATCAGATAGACTTTTATCCCAACTAAGTCATGTGCAATGTGAGCAAGAATTCAAAATTCTTCAAACATTCATTACTATGAGTGATACTCTTTTTTTATTCAACTAAATGTGTAAGATTTTTTATGTGATAAGTTCCCTATCTGTTGCCATCAGTACCTTAAAAAGTAGATCAACATATGAAAATGCAATTTAAAGATATAATGAAAGCCAATGACATAAGTTAACATCATTGGATATCACAGTGGTGTATGGCCCCAGAATATAAAGTTGGAAGAAGAGGAAAGTCTTGGTTCTCATCCCATAACCTCCATGAAAAACAGTAATAATAATTTTTAAAAAATCTTACCTTTTTACTTGCATAAATTAATGGAGAAAAGTTGTATTAAAATACAAGGTTCAGTTGGGGGAAAGTGTTTGAAGTGCCCTGTGCTCTGCAAGAAGCCACAGCTTTCTTGGAAAATACTTTCTTAAGAAATGTCAAACTGTTCTAGACAAGAAATTAAAATGAAGCAACTGATCAATAGCATGTTTTTCAAGTATATTTAAAGTCCTAGAAAAAACCTATAGAATTATTAATACTTATTAGATGTCAGGAAACAGTAATTGAAATTACTTTCCTTATTCTCCCTGTATCAGTCTGTTTGAAAAACTATAGAATTATTAATACTTATTAGATGTCAGGAAACAGTAATTGAAATTACTTTCCTTATTCTCCCTGTATCAGTCTGTTTGAAACTCCATTTTATGTAATAATATAATGATGCACTGAAAGTTTTCTACAAATGTAAAACCATCACATCTAAAGTGGAAAATCCAGTAACAGTAAAGCTGGTTTCTATATTGTCTAAACATAATGCACTACTCAGTCTAAGTCATAAGGGAATAAGGCACTTAAAATAGGGTGTCACATTTCGAGGTAATAAATAGCAGATTGATTCAACCTCCCAGTTGATCCTGCAGTTTACTTACATACAAGATGGGAAATAAAGTACTGAAGCCACTGTGATTTACTTCTCAGAAATGAGACGCTCTATATTAGTGTAAATGAATGCAAAAGTCCTGCATTGACAATTTATTACATTCTTAGTCCAAGCCCTGATTAGATCAAATTGCAGTCTTGCAGTCTGAGCACACTGAATATACCTCACTTCAGTTTCCAGTGAACGTTATCAGCTATATATTAAAAGAAACAAACAAAACCAAAACCACCCCAAAACACAAAACTAAGTTTCTCCAGTACTTTCTTTTTCAAAGCATGTTTGTCTCCTGATTTTTCAATGCTGAGGAAAAGGTGTTCTACCCCAACAGAAAATCCATTACTTAAGAATGTTTACCTATGGAATTTTTCCTAGAAAGTCTTACCTAAAATAGTAGAATTTGGAGGAATTCTCAGCATCAGTAAAGCTCTGAAGTCAGTAGAAATCTCTCTCCACTAATGTTAGGACAAATGGAATTGAGATATAAAATGACATTTAATATTAATACCCCAAAACAGAAAGCAGGAATGATGTATTTCCATGAACTGTCTCCATTACTTCCATTAAATCCCAGGAATTTTGGACGTTTTCACATTTGAATTTTATTAGCTTTATTAAGCAAAGATTGTACAGATGGTCTTAAAATAGAAGTTATTGCATTTAGATCCTAATTTGCCTACTAAGTATTTTCATTTATATGGATTTATTTAAAACTTAGAGAGACTTTGCAGTGAAATCTCTGACCTACATCCTAATATTAGCCCACTTTCCTAATACTGAATATCAAACACCCATTTTCACTTTACCATGCATATACAAATTGCATCCATAGAGACCACACATTTTACTTACTGTCAACTATGCTTTTCAAGATACAGATCACCTTTAAAAGTTGAGCTACAAAGAAGCCAATGTGGTCTTTAAAAAACAACTGCACAACTTTTTTCTTCATGCAAATTTGAAGATTTGTGCAAACAAATTATTTTTCCGCACTAAGTTGCATAGATATCATAGATGTGACATCTGCCCTCCCCCCCATTTCAACTCAGCAAAAAATTTTGGAGTTTTTCTACTTTGAGCATATGAATGCTTCCATTAACATCAATATCAGATTTCAGTCAGTCTTAGGCCATCACAAATAAACTAATATAAATACTTGCCCAACTACAGTGTACATGCGAGGGTCAAAGACAATGAAAACTGCTTTCAAAACATGGTTCCATTGAGCTTAATTATTTCAAGCACTTTCAGCAACTATGATAGAAAACACAATACCCCACTTCCATAACTACTGTAGCACCACAGCCGAGATGACAATCAAGACCAGGAAAACTGTCATAAACAAGCTGTTCTGAGAAGCTGACAACTTACATAGCCTTCCATGACGGAATTCTAAACACTTTGTTTATATCCATATAAATTATTTCTGCATTGAAATATATGGAACAGTGCTGTCATCTAAAATTTCTACCGACCTATTGCTGCTGCCCCTATTACAGAAAAATGTGAACTTAATCATCGGGTATATGGAGTATTTTCTATTCTAAATGAATTATCAAAATAGTAATATAATTCAAAGAAAACATACTAAGGTACTGAGTCTTTTAAATGTATGAGCTATCATATACAATAGTATTTTTTCAGATTTTTTTAAATCTCATAATAATAGTTTCCTGTGGTTTTGCCAAAAATATTCATAGCAATACTATCAAGCAATATTTCAGCAACAAAATTTATAATTTATTTACCTCCAAAAGATATTTCAGGATTGACAGGAAACAGTCAACAATTCCACATTAGTTTCTAATCTGTTTATTACTGCAAATTAATGCTATTCAATCGTTTCCAGAGAGCCCTGCTCTGCTTATTCCAGAAGGCACACTGATAGTCCTTATTGTTTCTACAATAGCACAAACATTGAGATGGATGTTCAATTTTTAAAGCAAAGCACAGGAGACTCTAAAGCAGCAACCGTTCTCATCGTCCTAGTTGAGAAATGGGGAAAACTAATTATGTGGGACCCCAACTAAAGTCCAAAGGACCACTTGTGTCTGTGCAGCTATGACCCTCCGAGCTCAGCATGCTGGGCTTCAAGACTCCACAGAAATTTGTGGCCTTCAGTTCAGACTTGGTTAAGAAAGCCCAAAACTGCATTTTAATTTAAGGGCATCTTTACTAATAAACTCAAGAGAGTACCAAAAATATTTCAGAATTCCCATAGCTAGGGTAAATCTCTTATTCAAGTGACCCGAGAAGGTTTCTCATTTCACATCACAGAACTCCCTTCCCCCAACCCCTTTTCCTGTTATGATCTTTTGGAGAACAATACGATATATTTCACTTTTTACCACCCACTGGCTTAACAATATGCAGATTTTCAGCTGCTTCATCTCTTGTTAATCTTATGGCAACTGGCATTCATAGAACAGTATCTTAGTTTTCACTTTGACTCTGCTGCTTTCCTGAACTCATTTGATTCTTAGCTTTTTTTACTGAGCTTCTCACTGCGCTGACCTCCATGAGCCAGTCTTTTCCATTAGAGTTATCTCCATGAGAGCTTCAGCCTGATAAAATCTCACTAGCCTGTTTCATTCTCATGCTCCTTGGCCAATCAAGTGCCTCAGTGCTAAAAATCTCTTCTTGCTGATATCCTGAGTTTATTTTCATTGGCTTTACCATGTAGTTTATGTGACCAGCCTACCAATGAAATGGCTTTACGGTAACACCTTGCCAGTATTTGATGTCTTCCCTAAAACTTCATCTCCACAGATTGCCAGATTATGTGAAAACATGGTGGGGGTTTTGGGGGTGGGTTTTTTTTGTTGGTGGGTTTTTTTGGGGGTGGTGGTGTTTTGTTGGTTGGTTGGTTTTGTTAGTTTGGGGTTTTTTGGGTTTTGGGTTTTTTGGGTTTTTGTTTTGTTTTTGTTTGTTTGTCTTGGTTTTGTTTTTTGTTTTTTTTAAGAGGGCTTTTCTTGTGCTTCTAGGACTTTCATAGGAAAACTTAGGACTGCAGCCATCAGTGACTGATCATCCTCTGTAACAAAGTGTGCCTCTGGATACAAGCAAAGACTACTTTATCATTCTAAAACATTATTACTATTGTGCATAAGATGTTCCACAATTCATAGAAAACAACTATATAATCATTGCACAGTGCTGACAGTTCCACGGCACTCAAATTTAGGACTAAAAAAGAAAAGCTCTGATTTGAGGTGGTCTGATCAAACCATTTCAAATGATGTTCTGAGAAAGTGCAGAAAAAATGCTTGCACAAGGAAAAGAAGTTAAAAAATAATAAATCTGTCTTCAGGTCCAGACCAAAGCAGGTGAAGGATACACGTTTCAAATGTTACTTTTGGGATGGAAAGGACTAGGATTTTTAGCATGAACAAAATTAGTATTGCTCATTCAGTGTTTACTAGCGCTTCATTGCTGCTATGTTGAATAATAAAAAAATTGTCATTTCAAGCTACTGCTACAATACCCCACAGAGCTCAGTTTTCAAACCAACTCTTCTTAATTCAGAAGATGACTAAGAAAGTGATTTTAGAATTATCTGTCTGGCAGAAAAGAAAAAAGTAGTATAATGAAGACGGAATGATTTAGAAAGGAACCCAAGGTGGTATCTAGACTGCTTCCACCAAAAGCACTCAATGTTCTCTGGAGTACTCTCAGTGCAATTCTCTCAACTTCTGAAGCAAACATACCTCCCAGGAACAGGTGGAAGCTTGTAGGACTGTATTCAGCTTAACATAAAATAGAACGGGTTCCCCAAGTGCTCCATACAGTCAGGGCTGGCTTACTCAGCTTCAGTCTTAGTGAAAGGAGCATTCCAAGATCTACACATCTTTCAAATTTGCAACTTAATTATACATCCTGTAATTAAACTTTGGTAAATAATAGTCAAATGTAGCCAAATGATTGCTATAGATCCATATCTATTTTAAAATTCACCTGATTTTTAACTACAAGCTTTTCTAAGGGCATGTTATTCTGTATTGACTGTGGAGTCTTTGCAGGCTTTTCATTATCTTTTCTTTGGCAAAGATACAATTTATGTGCTATCCTAAAATATAAATAAAATAGAGGAAAAAAAATCTTTACAGGGAATGTTTTGATATTTAAATTACTTATGTTTCTCCAATGGATTCTAGTGATTAACGAATCCCAATTTCACAGAAAATTATTTTCCCGCACCTTTAATTTCACATACATTCAAGATCTTCTTTGCACCTGAAAATATTTATCTACTTTTCCCCTCACATTCTTCTTCTAGTAATATAAATCTGAGTTCCAAAAAGTCAGCACTGATATCTTTAAAATAGCACACTTGCTGTACTGTAGTATATTGTAAGTCTGGTGACAACAAATATTAAATTTCCTAATGCTTTTTAAATTTTTTATGCATAATAAATTTGTTTTTCGTATTTATGTTATATTCAGTTTTCCACAGAAGCAGTTCATTGTTCTTAGCTTTCAGAGAAGGAGGCATAACAAAATCAAACTTATGTACTAGTAAGAACTTTGCTTTTTTAGAGAGAGAGAGAGAGAGAGAGAGAGAGAGAGAGAGAGAGAGAGAGAGAGAGAGAGTAGCCTTTAGATATTAGGAAAAAAGAGTTGTTTTCAGGTAACCTATATTTCTATGTGTTTTTCAGTGCATAAGCATGCAAATAACTGCTTAAACAGCATCTCCCTTCCACAGACTTTTTATATTCAAAATTACACCAGATCTAGCTTGTAAAGATGTTTGTTGAATACCGTGCTTTCTGCCAACAAAGAGACCTGAGTATCTGATGAATAAAGGTCATGTAAATTGTTAAAAAAAAAGCAGAAAGCAATACTATGGTAGTGGACTAGAATTAGCAATATTTTAATACAGTTAGTTAAAAAGGGGTTTTCTACAACTATCTGCTACCTTTTCGCAAAATGTCTGATGTCTGCCAGTATGCAACTACAAATGAAAGGCCCTTGTCTTCAACACCCAAACTAGCAGAATTTTTTGTAATATTAAGGACCTTGAACAAGGAGTAGGGAGTAATTCAGTACTTTAATCTACTAAATATTTTAAAGGTTTGTCATCTGTGCTTTAATGTCTATCTTTTCACCAGGTGCATAATAGCTTTAACACTGCAAAAGAAGGATCTATACGTATCTCTTATGCCATAAAACACTAATCAGTGTAAACTTCAAAGCTTTTACTTGAGAGTGTAAACTTCTAAGAAAGATTAGATAACTACTGAGCAGGTGCAATCCAGGAACAAAAATAGATGGAAACATAATAAAGGAAGCCAGACAAAGCTGTTGCTAAAAAAAATTTCCCTCCTTATTAAAGAGGAATGACTATAGCAAAAAAGAAATTAAGATGAAATTACCACATCTGATAAGGATAGCCAAGCATTTTGCAGATATTTCTTCAAAATTTGAGCTCATCATCCAAAGGCAAATACATTATTTTGAATTTCACCTTTGCACAGGCAGATTTTGATATTGTTTTCTGTTGCAGTCATGTTCAACATATTCTATAAAAAAATTAAAACTTAACAATATTCACATTAAAGGGTACAATGCACAGTCCTAACTTGCAGAATATTTGACAGTTTTCTTTAAAACATTACAATTTTATATAAAGCATTCAACACTTGAATTCCAATGCTGTAATGTTCACTGAAGCCAAAAATTTCATAACCTCCTCAAACACATTCAAGTAACAGTCACACACTGAAGCACTCACAGGCACCCTGATGAATTAAGGAACTTACTTAATGGGATTAAGTTCACACTTGAAGTATTTCAAGTAAGTATTGTCCACTCCTTACTTCGCATTGTGAACTGGAACTAGCCACGAAGAGACAAACATAAGCTAAATATACATGGAAACTTTGCTGGTTTTGTCTCATGACAACACATTTCATACACATCCAAACTGAATAATAGAAAACCCCTGTATGTCATTTTGTAGTTGTCAAACAAAATATTTAATTGTTCTCATGTGCGATGAAAATGGGCAAGTGGTATTAAAGTGATAGCTTAGCATGCAGAAATAAAAGCGTGAGCCCACTGCCAGCAATCTCACCAAGGCCTGTAGAACTAATCAGCATTAGAAGAAGGTTGTTTACACAATGCTAATAGTAATTATGGCTTTTTTTTTTTTTTTAAGTGTGCATCTTAATATTTCTGTTTTCCTGAAATACCACATCCCTTTCCATTGCATGCAAGTACATACTTTTCTCTTGTGCGTGTTTGATTTTGGATTTTTTGGTTGGTTTTTTTCCTTCCCTTCCAGAACCTCACAAAGTTTGGCTCAATCAATCAGTCAGGCCAATTAGATTGGCTGCTTTGTCACTTACCAAATTCTGTATTACAAAAACATTGGGTATTTATAATAGAGTGTCCCTCTTTCTTTCAGAATAAATGGCCTGTTTTCCTGAGCAATGAAGTTGTTCTATCCTCATTACTCCCATTAACCTGTGAATTTAAATCAGCTATCATAAAAAATGAAAGGTGCAGGAAGCAGCTTTGATCAGAAACAAGCTTTCATTATCTTTTGTTTTAGAGAGAACACAGACTTTAGATAAAAACTGTGAGGAAGCCAGCATCTATGTAAGCTATTAAACTGAACGGTTAATTCTGGGCAAAATACGTTTATTTGCAGAAGGCATAGCAGAAGCATATTCTACACTGAAATTCCAATAAAACTTTCAGAACAATGTCCTGCCTCTCAGAAATTAGTATTAGGCTGCTATTTACTGCACTGGAGACAGATTTTAGCTAATTTTGATCTGCGCAAAGAAAAACACCAAACACCTGTAATATAGCCATCACATTCAGGTAGATATTTCTTTAGGTACTGTTTGCAATATCCCATCCCTAACAAACTGCCTAGTGCAGCGTTCTCAAACTGCTTTTGCAGTGTAAGGCTCTGAATAAAGCTGCACTTGAGTCAGCCAGTAATGGAGATCCTACAACGAAAAAGAATCTCATGTAAAATCCTGGGCATGCTCCCATTGATTGGAGAATTTATAGTGGTTAGTAGGCAGTAATACCTTGCTCAAGTAGCTCTTCTCCTGGTGCATATAAACTAATTTAATACATTCACATCAACAACTTACATACCACATCCTTATCACACCACTGCTACTCCATCTTTTCTACTGGAATACTGTCCTATTTTCACTCCCAGAGACTTCTTGGCATCAAACTGGAGAGAACCCAAACCATTATAAAATGAAAGTGCCTGATCTTTCAGTTAAAAATGTTAAAGCACACATGCAACAACTTAGTGGGAATTACAGATATTTTCTGTATTTTGCTCAGATAAAGTTATTATCCCCATCTTTGCTTATCAATCCATTGACAACATAGCATTTGTGAACAGATAATTGTATTTCTAGAGTTGCCTACTCATATCTTACCTGTCTAATATTTTAAATTAAACAGATACATACCTAGCTGGAAAACTATCCAGTCAAGCATTTACAAAATACGATGTTGTCATAGTGTGGCATAAAAATCTTACAATATTTTTTCTGTGTAGATTTCATTTTTATTCTTAAGATGACATGGAGTATACCATAAGAAACAAGATTACATCATTATGTATTCAACATACCTGCTATGCAACAACCATCTATTTTACATCTGACTTTCAAAGTAAACTGAGAATCAAGGCAACTTTTATTTATTATTCCCTGTAGTTTTTTTTTCATTTCACTCATTTTAGAATTACATATAGGCAGATTTAAATATTTTTTACCTTCAAGTTTAACTACCATAGTAACTTTTAGCTATAAACCTGGTTCATTTGGAAGTGTGCAATTATACACTGCAAGCTATACATACACGCTGGTCCACGAATTTCATACACAGAATGTTTCTTAAGAGGAAAGAAGGGAAACTAGAGTCTCCAGCATGTGGTCTTCCAGAAAGAGTCTTTCTTGGGGCCACTATGAGTGGGCTCAGGCAGCCATTGCAGAGGCCTGCTTCCACCAAGGGATGGCAGAGGAGCTGCATAGACCCTCAACAACAGGCAAGTGGTAAGCATGGAAGAAAAGGGCTAGTCTACAAAAATCTGAGCAAGCACCTGCCATTTCAAACTGGTTCCAGTCACTAATGGGTACAAGGGCATGGAAGGTATCAGAGAAAATGACAAAGGGGTGAGGGGAAGAGGATTGCTCCAGTACAAGAAATCTCTCTAGTTCAAATAAGAGTAAGCTTAGGTCACATGAGTACTGTTTAGACCTGTACCTCGAATGCATTCATTTTCCTGATTGTGGACAAAGAAACCTGCAGGATTCCAATCAAGTCACTTTAATTTAGAAGTGTTCTTCATTCCAAATTATATCAAAGTACTCTTGTTCCAGCTTTATATTTCTAGTTGCTAGAAATAAAAAAGGGAATTACTTTGTAGACGGTGCTTGATACCCTTCTTCCCTGGTGGCCACCAGAGAGATGAAACAATAGTTCTCACCTTTGCAATGCCAAAAAAACCAAACTCAGACACTGTGTAAAGGAACAGGCACAATGTGAATTGAGCAAGTAAGGACACAATACAAAAGACAGCTTTACGCTGAGGTGGCAACCTATCTAAATTACAAATGTAGGAAACCCTCATCTCTGCATTAAAATAATAAGGGATACAACCACTTTGTTTCCTTCTTTCAAAAGGAATAAGCCATTTCCATGCTGTCTATGAAACTGTCACTTGATGCTGCATAGCTACTGCTACTGAATAGCAAAACCCATCCAACTTCCATTTATTTTGAGTTGTGAAAAAAGGAAACTAATGAACTCCAAATAATTAAGACATTCATATTGCAAACCTAATGTGTCTACATGTGGCCTAAGATTCTTATCTGATCTGGCTAATGTGACATACAAATAAACAATCATTTTTAGCATGGGGTGTTCCATTTATTTTCATTGTTAGATGTCATTTCCTGTTTTATACCAAATATTTAATATTCTATGAATTAGTTTTAGCCATCGGTTACTCTAATTTAGCAGTGTTAAAAAAACAAAACCAAAAAACCCAAATACCTAAACTACAAAACCTTATTTAACGTACTGTGTACAAAATAAACCCAGCTATTGCTCATTTTATGGAACAGGTATACAAAAGAATTTCAGAAAGAACTCATCAAGACAGAAAGTGATGCATGAGCCTATTCACTTCTGAGACATGTCAATAGACACTGTAAAGCAAGATACTTTGTAGTCTAGCTCTCCTGTAATATGTGCATTAGCTAGATATTTTTATTAAAGCAGAGTGCATATATAAATACATATAAATCAGAAAATTATCTAAAATAGAAAGCACGACTTGAAAACATTTTTATTTGAAAGCTTCTAGTTTCAAGCAACGAAGTATCTGCAAGTAACAAACGTACATGGGTTTTTTAAGCAACGTAAAGACAGTTGTTCTAACAAAGTACACCTGAACAGCGAATCATAAGCCCCACTTGTAAATTGGCTGCGGCTGTTCCAACATACCTACCTACTCTAAATACTTGTCCAACAGATAACCAAAGACTAGTAGTCAAACAAGAGTTCTACTACATTAGAAGGGCCTACAGGTATAAAAGAAATGTGTTGTTTAAACAAAACTCACTAAAACACAGCAGCTCACACAGTAAGAATCCACAAGCAGTTGTTACAGATTATTTCTGTTGATAACAGAGCTACTCTTTCCTGAATAAGTTTGCAAGTATTCTGTAGTTTGTCGTTCTCGTTTTACCTTACTACTTAGCACGTTAGAAACTGAGGGTCTCCTTAATGACAGTAAGTTATTAGTTGACAGCAAATAAGCTTGCTCTTCCTATGCGCTGACCAGGTCGCACAAAGAAGGGGAAGGTGAGTAGCCATATTAAAATGCTTTCTCTTCCCCCAAATCCCTCAGGGGAAGGTCCTTACCACTGTGCCAATGAATTTCTTATGGCTGCCTCCATCATAAATACTCTGATTAAAATGTAAATTCAACCAACCTATCAGCTTCCCATTAAGAGGACTCTTTAAAAACACCATTAATCAGCTGAGAGATATGTAGTGAAATACCACTTATCAATTCTAACTGCTTATGACAGTTAACAAAGCTTTATATTTGCCCCAAACATGTGCTGATCTATCAATTATGCCAGGGTTCACTCTCACGCTAATTGTACATTTTCTTCTCTAATGCATTTTTGCTGTTATCTCATAGGCTAATGAAAGCCAGGAAATCAATACATATAAATTATACATGCAAAGAAGGACTGCTGTGAACATAAAGTTTCTAATTAATTGCACTTGATTAATTTATATCCTTTAATTATCTTGCTAAGCCACAAACAACATAAATATCCTTGCAATCTGGTTATTGCTATGTCAGTCATAAAAAAAGCAGACACAGTAAATCTATGAAATCTAGCAAACTCCATTGCCAAAAAACACGGTATGGCATAACACATAAATATAACTGGACTTACTCGAGACACCTATGAATAATTTTAGTGTGACAAATCACCACTAAATATGTTGTATAATTATTTGACTAAGGTTATAATGATGTTATAACTTTACATGTTGCATACAGGGTAAGCAAAATGCAGGCTTACCATGCAGGATTATGGAGGCTGTTAGTTGTATTTATAAAACAAATTTGCAGTACAGATGTAAGTGATACTGAGATCTGATTGGTTAGGGTCAGAGACCAAATTATCAATATCCTAAATTAGGGCATTACTGGTTTTCTGCACTTAAGATCACATGGCAATTTGTTTGCAGAGTTATCTGCAAGCCAAAAATGCACACAATCAGGACATACTAATGACAGACCTGACTCTAAGCAGAGTTAAATAAGAGCTACCATATTGTCTTTTGTAAGAGGCAATTGGCCAAATATAAATTCTTCCATTACGTGAGTAGCTGTAACTGTAGATACTTTTTTTTCCTTTCAAATTTTGTCCACTTTGGTAAACCAACCATATGTCACTGTCCTGAAATCTAATCCTATCAATCCACCAGACTTGCTCTTTGTCCTACACAACAGCATATTACTGAATATCTATACCTACAACTTTCATAAATGTGTAAAAAGAAACTGTATCTGTCTACAGGGAGACTCAGACAGAGACCATCTGTCAGTGACTAAAGCTATTCTTTAAAAAAGAAAACATTCATCTGGGATTTGCCCTTTACAGAGTAAACCCACTTAACCTCCCAATAAGATTAACTGTTATTTGTTTCCATTAAACAAAAATGACCATGCTAATATGCATTTAATAGTACTAACAATGAGAGAAATGTGAACTTCAACGATTTTTAAATTCTTTAAAATCATAAAACTTGTTATTTCATCACAGCTATTTTATTATTTGTAAATAACTTTCATTTTTCATTACAAGCTTTCTTCCCTGCAGTTGAGACTAAAATGAATTAAAAAAAAAAATCAGGGTAAATATTGAAGCTAAGACAGCAGGCTCTTGAGTCTGCCACATATTATAGATAGCAATGACTGTATATAAATTAAGTTCGAATAATGCATATAAAAACCCAATACCTTTGGAGCACTGATGATTTTCACCTGTGCCCTCAACATCTAGGCATTTACAAAGAAAGGTATTTAACTAGATTGATTATATGAGGCTGTCTGAGTAGAGTTAGTGCGATGTAATGGAGACCGTGCTTCTGTCTGCAGCAGCAGAAGTCACTGACGCAGCCTGAAGCTATACTGAAAAATACCTTAATGTCTCTTCCTGGGCTGACAAAACACAACAGTAATCACGTAAGACTCCCTCTTCCACTGTGGAAAAACATAGTGGGAGAAGCCTTTAGATGTAGGCAACCCCTTCTCTCCCAATTTTGTCTTTATGCTTTTTTTGTCAGACCAAGTTAGTGAGATGTGCAATAGCAATAAAGAGTATCCTAAAACATGAAGGGCTGAAATGCAAAATCCCTCATAAAATTAATTCCTGGGTCTCCGCCTTCCCGTTTTGCTTATAACTCTGTCTCTAAAGTAACCTAGATAAGAACCACAAAAGGTGTCCTCCTCCCGTCAGGAGAAGCCTGAGGAGAGCTCCATAAAGTCTGTCTTCATTGTAGGCGTAATTCAAACCTTACTTGAACCAGTGGGAATATATTTACCAGGTTCAGTTAGCTTTGCATCCGACTTTCTTCATTAATGGTAGCGGCACTATACAATCAATAAACATTAAGACAAAGCAATCATACAATCATTTTCTCAGTGAGAAACTGGCATATGCTATAAATAAGAATAATTAAATTGATGAGAGGAATCATTACTACAATTCAGTACAGCTAAAAAAGTTGTTCCTAAAACAGAGAATCCAGAAAATACTTCCTTCTTCCTCTCAAACACAAAGTATACTAAGAATCAGAAGCCGAGGAAAAAACCTTCGGCATGCAAATCTTCTCTTCTTACTCTAAGGGTGAATGGTTGATGCATTACTTAAATATAGTGTATATAGTGATCCAACATTGGGGGAAACAAAGATCTTGTAGTAGATACAAAGTGTTATGCAGAAGCAGGTATTTTTAACTCTGTTTTAGCAGGTATTAAACCTAGATGAAGATGCATCATCAGTCATTTCAAAACTGCTAAAATCTCCTTTCTATTGGACAGGTGGTAAGACCACAACTTTTTAAATAGTGAAATCAATCCTTTCACATTGTTTGTGCTGGCTTCTAACTGCTTCTTCCCTGCTGAGGGAACTGATTCAGACTGGCATTGCCCAGTGTTTGTGTATTGTCCATAAAGCTATAGCTGGACAATGAAGATTGTGTTTCCATTACTTTATAGAAAGAACGGTGAAGAGTGAAATTCAGAAAGGCATGAATTAACAAGGATCCTGTTTAGCTACTCATAAAGTTCTGACATAAGACTTGCCACATGCCAGAAAGTTACGGCACAGAACACCCAATGGCCACTAGGAACTAACTGAAGGCACCAGTAAAGGGTTTTATCCATCCAAAAAACACCAGTTCAAAGGAAAAACTTTGAAGTATATAACTTCCACTAGAGTTCATTGGATTTGTCACTTCAGATATAAAGCACCTAGATAGAAGCAGAGTACCGAGGTTTGACTGCAATTACCTTCTCTTTCCTATTTTTAGTGACAGGACCAGATTATTTTAAGTGCATTTTATAGAAAACCCTTCTTTACTGAAATATAAAGACTGTAATAAAGACAATACAATGTTTTGAAACTGTTTTAAATCCTTCACTCAGCTTTGCTTCTACAGATTTAACATGTAGGGGTTCTAATCTTACTGCTACTAATTAGAGCTTTAGTGTAATTGTGCCAACAGGGTGCTTGGCATAATAATTACTATTGAGAGATTCTGGTGGAGCAGTAACATGCCCACATAATACAGATATGTCTAATATTATACAGCAGTCACCTTTGTATGTTGACTCTTAAGTTGGATTTTAACCAAGTAAGGGGTTATTTTGCCTTTATTATAAAGCTCAAAAGGCGTATACATATGTATGATTTAGGTATTCATTTTTTCCTCTCCAATTCTTTTGAATATTAATTAGGTAGAAGAAAACTAGAAGGCACATTTTATTCCACATCCTTCATAATTTAGACTAGTTTGGCATGGGAAAATGAACAAAAATGCTTATGTTGGCAGGTCATACTTCTAATGTAATATTAGACTTTCTTAGGATAATGTCCTCAGCTGCAAAGTTTACCATAATATACAATAAACTGAACTAAAACCAGAGTATGAGTAAGACTTAAAAATCTGCATTTAGAAAGCGCCTGTGCTGCATTCCATTACAGTCTTACTGGTTTTGAAACAAATCTTTATGTAACTATTTGAATAAATCTATTCAGTGAAATACATAAGACAAACCTAAGGGACAATGCAGGAACACTAACTAAGATACAGAAGAGCATTTTTGATCACTTAGTAACATTTGCTATCTTACTGTCTAACAAGTTTCAGATAATGAAACTTTGTTAATGAAGTAAATCTATAGTGAAAGAACACTTACCAGCATTGAGATGTTTTGTTTGGGTTTGTGTTTTTTTACCTCTAGAAAAATCGCTTCAGCCATATAATCATTAAAAAAAAAAATAAAAATCTGAATGATGGATATTTGTTAAGGACTTCAAAAACAATTTAAACACAAAAACCCTGCACAATGTCATAAAATAAAAAGCAATAGGCCTTTTCAGTCTGAACTGTAGAATCTTCTTTTTAAAAAAATGTGAACTCTTTAAAAAGAAAATGTACAGCATGGAGCCTGAACCAGAGCTCCATCCAGAACAGACAGGCTTGTTTTTACTGCCCCTTAGTGCTTCCCTTTTAAAGTGACAGGAAACCAATTTCTGATTACAAATCAATAGGTTAGCATGCCTACCCTCAGACAGTAAATTTAGTTGTTGATATTAGACCATAGAAGAGGATATCAGAAAAGACCAGGTGTTGCCATTTTGATGCATACAAAAAACAGTAAACAGTATAGCTTTTCTGTAATGCCATATTTTCAAGGAACAATTCTTACAGAGTAAGTCACATGTGGCCTATTTATCATTTGTGGGTCACCATCAGAATAAAACCCACAACAAATATATCATATACATAAAGTGCATAAGTTTAAGTCTCAAAACCAAGAATCACTGAAATGTACTGTATTAGTTAACATAATGGCAACAAAAAGTATGTATGCTCCTGTCACACAAAATACCTTTTGATGAAGTCTCTTTTTTCTTTAAGCTTTTAAGATAATCTTAGAGAAATCATCAAACTATAAAAAGAAATCAATAAAACAGAAAAGGTTCCCATCACCCCTAAAAAAATCCATAACTTTTGCATTTTAATAGAGACACTACAAGACTATACCAGTCATTTTCTTTCTGATGTGTTCCTTTGATTTCACTCTTATCTCACAGGACTCTTGACTTTCCTGAGAAAGGGATTATTGAATTGTATGTCTCCCTCAGATGCTCTTGATCATTCAAGTAGTCTGTACTTAAGAACGCTACAGAGTCTGCTCAGCTGCTGGCTCCTTGGGAACTCATCAGGGACTGTCATCTTAATATTAATTGGGTTTTGTGCAGGAATCTGAGTCCCACAATGAGAGGGTTTCAAGAGAGAAGATTACACCCAAAGCCAGATATAGAGACAAACATATTTAGCACAACAATTATGATAATTGCAGAAACACTCTGAGAAATAAGTAAATCTGATTAAGGGCACTTCTACATGATCAAATATTAATCTGTCGTCTTCACTCTAACCTGGTTTGAACATAAGAGGCTTCTTATGGTTTTATGTATTAACAGATTTGTAGAAGCTGAACTCATAGTACCTAATAATATGGTACATCCAAGTCAATACAGTAAAAGGATCTTTACGGAATGTAATCCACTTAAATTAAAAATAGACACAGACTGAATCATAAAGCTTAAATTAAAATTGACATACAGTCAATCAATAAAACATTTTATATAAAAAGTCTTGTATAAACTACCATAACATTTTTCAGTCTCATAGCATGAAAACTTGTGTGTATTTCTTTTTATTGAATAAAGGTTGCATCACTTCAGGACAAATCATCATAAATACCACTCAGACAAAGACTTAAAAGTTTCCAGATTCATATAATATCTAGCAAATTAAATACACCTATATTTGCAGATGTGAGATTTATTTCTTTTAAAAAATATGTGTATTAGTTGTAGAGATTTGAAGTATCCAATTAACCCATTTCATCTTTAAAATCACTATGATTTATAAGAACTGTGGCCAACACTATATATTTGAGTGATGAGTAATAAGACAGTGGCAGTAAAATAAGTGTTTGCAACACTGATTTCTCTACATATGCGTGCATGCATATACTTATGCATAGATCTATATAAATACATATATACACAGACCACTCTCAAAAATCCATACGAAATCATGTTTAATATTCTGTACTCGTTATATTTAATACTATCATGACAAGTATTTTCAGTTTGTTATGCACAGCCCAGTTTTCAATAAATCTTAAGCGAATATATACAGTATGCATGCTTTTTAATATAAATTTGTACAGGAAGAAGCAATGCCTGAGAGCATCTACACTACATTTACATAATCATTTAGGTTAACTCAGATGAAAGCTTCCATGTATAGCTAAGTTCTCAAAATTGAACACAAAGCATCTGAAAACTATTAGAGTAATATATGCACATAAGCCTACAAAAAAGGATAATATATCAAAAATTATAATACAAAAATGAATTATTTTAACCTGAGAGAGAAGCACACACACAGATGCCTATCTATCCATCTTTATTTGTAAGTATTAACCACATATAGACCTTATGCGAAAGGTAAATCTTGCCAGCATGGCTTACCTCCCATAGTAATTAGGCTTGTGTTTCTGCTTTATTAACTCTGATACAACAGTGTCCTGCCCTCTGTCACCAGGGGTACTAATAGATGATAATCACTACGATTTGGAAACCATACAAATTAAATGATGAAGTGAGATGAAGTGTAGTAATGCAATGAGTTCAAGGACAATCAAGGTAGTCATTTCAATACTGATTTTCAGGATTTTATATAGGAACTACATGAAGAAATCAGATCACAGTTTAATCACAAAAAAAAAAATTACATTTAAGTTAATTATACATATTCCTGAAATATTAATGTTTTAAAGATGGTAATAAAAAGTTTGCCTTATGCAAGATAGTTTACTTTCCCCTAAAAGAAATACTAGAAATATCTCTCTTATTTATAAATGCAATGAAATCTTTACAAGATTTAACACTCCCTATGGACAATTCTAATTTTGCGTGGACAGCAAGTATATTTTTCCAGTCCAGCGTAAGCAGGCCTATATTAATATATTAGAAATATATTTTTATCTGCATTAGTATAATGTTGAAGATGTGATACTGATTCTTAGCCCCTAACTACAATTTTTCATCCGTTAATCTCACAGCACTAATACTGCAAACCTACTGTCAATTTTTTAAAATCAAGGGCTTCATTACACAGAAACACAACTCAGCTGACAGAAGTAACTTAACTACTAATAGTTGTCAGCATTGTCTTCTTTTAGAAGTTTTTAAACTGTTAAAACTTGTGATGAATATCACAATTTTACCGTAATTTCAAAAAGAGGCTTCAAATTTTGAAATAACCTGTTTAAATGATAGATTTTCTTAAAAAAAAAAAAAATTATCAGCTTTGTAAGAGACAATTAAAGCACTGACATGAAGATACTAAGTCTGAACATTGTCACTGTGTTTAACTGTCTTTTCAAATCCATACTCGTCTTTGGTAACTTATCAATAATACATTCTTCTTATCACATTTATTCTTTTCAATACACAAGACATTTAGTTTCAAAGTCTTACATGTTTCAATGTAAATCTAAGACTCCCACATTTTTAGAAGGTAGAAATCTATTTCAGTATATTTATTGAAAGCCTAATACGTTTCAGTATAAGCTAACATCTCAAAAAAATTATTAGTGAAAAATTTTCTGTCAAACAGCTTTTTTTTTTTAAATAAGTAAACAGGTGAATGCAGCTACTTAAATGTATTATCCAGTTATTCAAATCAAAGTCATGTTTTCCTAGTAGTTTTCTAAACCAATATATTCACCTACAAACAGCTCACTCTAATATTAAAAGTCCTGAATTCTGTTAGATATAAGCTTCCATAATCAGGATGCTCTGCAGAAACATAATTCTGCTTGGGCCTATATCATGCACTTTGAAAGCAAATACTCTGCATTCTTTTTCAAACTAAGCAAGTACAGTACCTTTTAAAATACCGCTTATAACCGAAAAATATAAAATACTATTTGTAACTTGTTCATGCATATTGTTATAAAAATATTACTTAATTCTTTAAAGTGTTAAGATAAAATGCAATATAATTTTTGAACTAAAATTGAATTCTGCATGCAAAGACTATTTTAAATGATAATAAAACTTTTAACAGCATAGGTCTGCTCTCTACTGATCTTGCAATCTACAAAGGATGCATTTTACTACAGTGCCACAAAATATATATAGCCCACATAACACAATTCTATCTCATATTTAAAAGGCTCAACCACACACTATGATTTCAGAAAAGTGTCCTAAAAATTATAGTTTCCATCTTCGAAGAGGAAAGGCTTAATAGACAAAAAAAGTACAAATACTTTGCTGATAATCATCCAACTAGCTACTTTCTGTTCTGAGGAATTGTTTTCTATGGTTAGCATGTTTACATCCATTCAATTCTAGATGCAGATTATGGAAATTAGATATTTATCCTCCTTAATGTACACTGTTTTTATTTATGTTGAACTTGAATCCATTATCAGAAACAAAGCTGCATACATATAACCCTAACCAATTGCTGGAGATGCACACAGACTACTGCTTGTTTACTTTGGGTAGTCTAATCTTATGGCATGCATTAAAAACGTTGTACTTGTCACTGACTAATACAACAAATTGAAACCTTGGAACAATCTTATTTACAATTCAAGTGCTCCATATTTGATTCTTGCATCAGAATTTTCACTTAACCCCTTTGTTAAATAACTGAATCTCAGAGCAATGTACAGCTAAACTGCAATTTAAAACTAAATACAAGATAATTTCATTTGTTACACATAGTTTCTATCTAAAAGACACATCCACAGTGCATTACCTCACTGTATACTTTTTAGATCCTCACTTAGTATACCATATATAACTGAATATTTCAACGGTTTTGTACCATTCACACAGCTAGGGTTATTGTTGAAAGAAAAAAAACAAACTTTCCCTCATCTGTATTCCATAAATAAAAGGCTTAGCTGCTGTTTTTACTTACAGTTCCCAGAATTTCTCTCTCTTCTAAACCATTTTAGCTCTTAATATGAAAGTTTTATTAGTTATTCTGTCAGAAAATTCAAACCTTTACTAAGTGACATGAACAGTTACAGTTGGTTTAAGTGTGGTTGGGTACCCCTGATTCCATCAGGAAAAAACCAAAACAATATATGGCATATGTTAACATCTAAAGACTGAAAACATACCCAGTAAAATAGTCCCCCAGACTTAAAGGAAATCACTACTTAATTCCACAAACATTTGTTTCAGCTCAGGAATTGCACTAGAAACTTTAAGTAGTTTTCTGGTTCAAAAATTACTCGAGTTGATATGTGGAGTCATAAGATGCTGCATAGCACCATCTGCTGGTTTGAGCACCGGGCTTTGGAGACAACATGTCCAATTATTCTTCGTCTTATCCGAAATCTAAAAAGACGACATTCCACTCACCTTAGTTCCCCAGGACTTGTAGAATTCTGCACAGATTCACTGCGCAAACTGAAAGAGAACGAGAGACACACAGAGAATCAGATGTGTACGTAAAGACATCTGAAAATCATACAGAGATGAAATCTGAGCAGGAGGGTCTTATTCGAAAGAAAAAAAGAAAGCTGAATTTCCTTTGTCCCAGTCCAGGGAAGCACTCATTTTAAACTGTTTCATGGACATTATTTTCTTGCTTCGATCTAGATAACTTTTCTTTCAGAAGGAAATTTGGGAGGTTGCTGAATGTAGAAAAAAATTTTTTCTTAAGCAAGAACGTCACAACAGCTTCTACCCTAGATTAAGCCTTACTTAATAAATGCTAAATTCAGAAACAGTTATTTTATTTTGGGTTATACAGAATAAAGACATTAAAAATTGTATAAACATAACTGATGAAGAATATATTTTGATTTTATCCAGGCTTCATATATGCAAGCAGATTAAAAAGAAGTGATATCTGAAATGCTATCATTACAAGATTATGAAAGCTAAAATAGCCTTAGGAATATTTTCTGAGAAATGACTGGTGAGCAAGTTGGGAAGCGGTTTAAATTTACGTTTTTATTCTTTTATTGCTATTTAAAAGGAAAATACAACCAACCTCACTTTAACTGGACTTGTTTGCCACATCAACACAAAAAAAATTTTTTCCCCAAAAAATGGGACTATCCAGATCTCCGAATTGTTAACCTTTTTTTCTATGCAGTTTACATATGAACAGTAGCTATAGACCAAAAATTAAAGACAAATTCTGCAGCATTAGTGGAGCTGCTTGTATAAGCACCACCCTCACACTGTAAGAGTAGGACTGGGTCTGACTGTCCTTCCTCGGTGACACCACTCAAACTGTGGTAGCAGAATTCTATAGATGGGAAACCCAGATTCTGCTCACACCTCTGACTGCTCTCTGTAAATTAATTTGTTTACTTGATGCCTGTTTCACGAGGTGCGTAGAGGCCTTGGCTGGTACACGTACATACCAAAAATATCACAGGTTTAGTACCCACTGTGGGGTCCTGGCCACAGTGTGCTCTGTGACAGCTTGATGATAAACAGCTGGCCTGCTTGTGGAACATGCAGAGCACCCTGGGCAACATGAGCAAGAAAGAGGTAAGCGACATTAGCAGAACTCGCATTTCAGAATAATAGGACAGGCTACTTTGAAAATCCTATTGCTGAGCTGTCCAAGCTAAGAGTGTGGTTAGAACTCAGTTCAATGCCTGGTAAAATAAGTATACTCTTACCAATTTCAGCAAGAGCTAGCTCACATCTTCGGGGCAAAAATTAAGAGTCAAAAGAATCCCTCTCCCTCTTCCCCTCAACAACTCACAGTCAAATGCCTTGTTACATCTACAAATAACTCCAATTAGTAGATTGAATACTTCATATTTAAGCCAGTGTAACATTTGAGATTAAAAAAACAGCGCAGTCTATTTTTCCATTCACTACGCTAGTGATATGCAGTCTTCTCAGCGTGATGTCACATGAAAATTTCTTGCACCAGTTTTAAGACTACAGTAGTTGTTAAACAACAACAAAAAAACCCAAACAAATAAACAAAGCCAACCAAAAAAAACAATGAAAGGAAGTGATCCAAAGTGGTATCTCCAGCTGAACTATATTACCTACTCGGCACAGCCTAAAGCCAAATTCTTGTGTCAGTATCTTTACCGTATTGACACATAGCACAACTTTTTATTTTAATTCCTTCCTAACATTGTAAAGGAATAAGTTTAGTGTATCACAAAACTACAAAATCTTGAGTCACCAGTACCAAGAGGTGTCCAGCTAGCTATTTCAAGCCTTACTTACAAACAGTTGAACTTTATGCTTATCAAAATGTCTACATTCTTGCTAATTCCTAGTATTCTTAGAGATGTTTTAAATGATGCAAAACTCATCAGCTTAAAATTGTAAGTAGACAGTTCTACATACCTACCACCTTGCAAATATATTGATTATCAATGTGCCAAGAATGCAGTAACCCAGATGATATCTCCAGGATCACAGATAACAGTACAGAGTTAGTAATTTTCTCCTGAGTTCAATAAAGACATAATGTTGCAGAGATAACAGACTTTACTTTCAGTCACCTTTAAATATAACTTCATTTTTCTGTTTTTTTTTTAAATTTGAACACATCGGAAAACAACATGAAACCTCTCATATAAATAACTAATCAGAAAGGAGATAATTTTTCACAAATTTCAAGGGAATTTGGATTAGACATTTGTTTTATAGACTCTGTGGGACAGGAAACATTTCTTCGACATTTTTGCCAAGTGCCCTAACAAACAGAGCACTTAAAGAAATCTCAGTGGCAGCCAAGACAAGTCCTGTCACAAACGGCGTTTTAATTAAATACTATTCAGACTAAATCAGTAAGAAATCCCAGTTATTTAACAGCTTCACTGAAAACAGATACATGCATTATGAAAGGAAAAAACATCAGCAAGGTATCACTTATTAGGATCTGAGTATCATTTAATTGCATGGAAATGAGATATACGTGCTTTGAACTAATGTGGAAGTACTTATCTATGACATGACATTTATCAAAGATTAACATTCTCCAATAGAAAAATTTTCAAGCTACTGCCCATGGCCACAAGAAACTAAAGTTAAAACTGTCGATGGCAAAAACAATTCAAAATTCTGGTTCAAGCATATTACTGTGCAAATATGATTGCCCACAGACTACCAAATATTTGAGATCACTACATCCTGATACAGAATGAGTTTGAATCATTACTTGCTTATGGGCAGCTACAAATCTAAATGCCTATTACAAATAAACACAAACAGATCTTTGTTGTTTCAAAATAGCGACATGTAATTTTTCCACTAACACAGTACTATAAATAATAACTTCTGCAACCAATTAAAGAATTTGCAAGAATGACCTCAAGTAATACACATGTATTGTGCCTGTAGCTTAGAAAGTTTTGAGAATGCCTTAATTTTCATATGCTAAATTTGCATAATCATTATAAACATTAACTTACAGCCAACACACAGTGCTGTTATTGGATAAAAGGGCGTAGGAAAAGAAAATCTAGAATTCTAAAGTCCACAAGTAGTTCCACCACAGTTAGTTTTACAGCACTGACTGCAGTTTCCAAAGCACTCAGCACTGGTCACAGAAGTTAGGGACTAGGACAGACTTAGGTGATAATTTATGTTTCACTTTGAACATGTCTCTACTCAACAGGGCCTTACTCTTGGTTAGCACTATAGCACTACTATATTTTACAGTATTAATAATACTGTGATCTCTGTTGCTATACTTGTTATTTCTGTTCTATGCCCTTGAGTTTACAGACACCTTGCCTGTTTGCGGAAGAAGCTGCCATTACAGGCTGCAGAGTCAGTAAAATTTGCTACAAAAAGATCCTGAAAGGATCAAGCCATGGGACTCATTACATTCCTACCTCCTTTCATAAAAAAACCAACCAACCAAAAAAAAAAAAACAAACCACCCCAAAAAACACACAAACACTCACAAAACTAAAACCCCTCAAATTGGAAAATAAATTTACATAGAGAGCTAGAGCAACTGTCACAAGTTTCTATGAGCATGTATTACAAAATGAAAAACCTGGTAAAGTAACAAGGATTGCACTTGCAGCCCTACCCAGCAAGCTCAATAGCTTAAACTCTTACTCTGTCTTAATGGAGTGCATCTAACTGGTAGAAAATCCTACTTTTCAATATCTTAGCATAGTATATTGATTTTTTGTATAACTACTGCCAGAATTCTGCAAAGGTTATATATGAGCACTTGTCTAAGTGTGTTAGCAAGCCTACCAAAATCTATGCAAACAATCATAAGCAGGCATAAACTACAATATCTTATTGGGTGTTTTAACGATATCTTTAGGATAAATGTATTACAATGTTTAGCCATTTGATGGAACGATATCTTAAAGCATTCATTCCTTGCCTATTTTAAGCTTTCACCTAATCCAAGATCATTACTGCAAGAGCTCTGAGGATACTCTGCTTCATAAAAATAAGAGGCTTAATGGTTCCATGCATGTCAGTGCCTCCAAAGACACTAAGCAGTTGCCTTTTCAAAATATTTTCTTCAAATAAAATTCTGACAGCATGCCAGAAAAATGCTTTGGTATGAGTACAGAAGGAATAGTATGGTTTTGAATATTTTTCTGGTTTTAGATCAGTACACAAAAATAATTCTAGTATGAATAGTTCTCAAATAAATGTTGAGTATAATCATCTATGAGGGCATAAATGTGCTACTGGGCGAGTTAACACAAAAAACAACCTATATTGTGCTAAATTAATGACTGGCTATTTAAATCTGACCTGAAGGAGAAGGTAAGAAAGGGGAAGGTAGTTCCTTGCAAAGACATAGCAACAGACATTAGCAAATACTACATATTAAAAGAAATTTTAAAAAATGAAAAAATACGAAAAAATGAGATGTGACAAAACAAAAGTTTTGAGTGATGGCTAAATTCCATCTCTAAATTCTCTTAGATTTGCTGAGTAGAAAAATAGCAGTGGAAAGGACAATGAAAAATAGTTTTCTGATGTAACATCCATGCTGTGACGTTTTCCTGAAGAGACTTAAAAGTCACAGTACCCAAGCAGTACATGAGAGTTTAACACCTGTCTACAGCAAGCTAATGTATACCTTTTGTCTATGAACTTAATATATGTTAAATCTTCTGAATAAATTTATGCTACATCATACTTGGAAAAAACACTTTTCAACTCTTGATTGTGGGCTGGCCTGCTTAAACCCAAATCCCCTCCCTAGCTTTAGCTAGCGAAGTAGAGTGTGATCAAATACACCCCTATTGGACTCTGTTGCTGCTCTCTCGACCTCAAAAGCATAAGGCCCAGAGAAAATTATTTAATGCCCATAAAGAATATCTTCCCTCTTATCAAGGACATGGATAATCCACTGACAAGATTCTTAAGGGCAGGAGGGAATAACAGAGTCAGAAGATGTGGCCTTTTGGATATAAGAAGAGAGTCCTGTTTGGCCATATGCTTTTGAGGTAACAAGCAAGTCTGATGCAGATTCAAAGCTTCCCAGATTATGTGTCAGCAGAAACAGAAACCTTGAAGATATGTAATACTGTACTGTGCCAAGCTGCAAATCCAAGTACAAAATTATGGTCAATCACAGCCACGAGGAGATGATCCAGAGGTACACCTATGGCATCTCCCCAGTTTTTTGGGTTTTTTTGTTTTGTCTTTTTTTTTTTTTTTTTTTTTTTTTACAGGTTACTTGAATCCAAAGATTAACAGAACTCTATGGACAAACCACAATGAAAATGAAAGTCTTTACCAGGCTCCTTTAATAGAGATACTTTTCCCACTGTAGGAACTTAGCAGATCCTAGTGATTGATGCAATGTTTACTTCTTCAAATCAGACTAATTTGCTATATATCCAAATGATAGACCCAAGTGATATTTCATCTGAGCAAGCAGGAATGGAACTGGGAAAGCCAAAGTTTGACTACGGTTGAAACTGGTGAGGAATGTGAAGTGGTTCAAAAATTAACACTGTCATCTATGACCTGCAATGGTATAATGTACCTTCAGCAAGTTTGCAGATGATGCCAAACTGCTTGTGGATGGAAGCAGTTTATATTCAAAGGGATCTCATCAAGCCAGAAAAATGGGACAACAGAACCATCACAGAGAAAAGGACCTCTTTTGGAATACAACAGCTCCATGCAGGACTGCAGGCTAAGGACCAAGCAGGTAGGTAGCAGTTTTGCTGAAAAAGGTCTTGCAGACCTTAGAGGAAATAAGTTTTTAATCGTTAGAACAGACAAAGAGACTATGTTATCTCCAGCTTCTGAGATTTACCGAATTCAGTTGGATAAGCCCTGAGTAACCTCATCTAGCTGGGAAGTCACTCCTGGCCTGAGCAGGAGGTTGGACTAGATAAACTTTCTCAGATATAACCTAACAGCACCAGCACCAGATTCATGGCAGTGAACTACTTTCTGACACCATCAGTGAGGAATTTATTCTCCAAAACTGTAGCTTGTTTGTGAATAACCACTTGTGAACATACAGGTGACAGAGAGAGAGAAGGGCTGGACAAAATAATTTCATCCTTTTTCAAAATAGCATGCACATTTGACAGCATTATTTATTGCCAAATTTTCTAAATTAGGTGGTCAGTTTCTGTGCTGCTTGTGTGGGCTTTTCCCACAGTAACAGGAGTTGCTGCTTTAGGTAAACGTGACTCCAAACCAAGCCAGTTTCTGGAGGAGTAAAACTAATGAACCCTCCTTTCCTGCAGAGTTTTGCCCCAAGGTTGATAGCTCATGTGGCTTCCCTGATTTCTAATAAAGGCTGAGATTACATTATACCCTTCCCCTCGTGGAATACAAGCTTTTTCTTCCAACCATTGTGTTTTTTCCTACAACTCACAGAACTGAAATATCCTTAAGATTTCTAGTGCTCCATCACATTTACTCTGGAATGACCACTCAAAAAGTTTTAGGGATAGATGCATAGACACCCTCACACACAGTCAACGTGACTGCCCAAAGAAGTAATCTCTCTGTCAACAATCTAGAAAACATTAGTGAGACACGTAACCTGGGAGTTCTCTATGCATTTTCAGTAATTTCCAGTTCAGAGTAGTAACGGCTATCAGTTGATCTAGATGTCTAGAAAACTAAAATTACCTCAAAGGATACCTTGCCAGAAAATTCTCATCACGAATCAGAAAAAAGTCCTATTATAAAGAGAACAATGAGTTTGTTCCTATGAAACTGTTAGGTGAACATTTTAAGGAACTTCAAGAAAACAATCTCTTAATTTAATAATCTAGTCCAGAAACTGCACAAATGGAATTATTAAATATATTTCTTCAGAAAAGAAATGGTATTTCAATTTCAAAATTAAATATCAATCCTAATTGATTTGCTTCCCCTCCTTGAATTCCTACAGGTTTTCCACCTTTCTCAATTTAATAACAGTGTATTTTATAGATTAAAAGATAAGTGTCTGTTGCCAAACTATTCCTTCTTTGATTTAGAATACATTTAGAATTAGAATACTCAATAGAGAATATAGCAAGATGATGATCATGATATCTTGGGAGCTGAACTTTACCTAAGCATAACTGTGATACAGGTTATATGCAAAGTAGAACTCTCAATAATGACACTAGTATTAGGTGCTTAGATATTGCCAAGGTAATAATATGAATTAATTCAACTTGGAACCTCCTTCATAAAGCAGCATAGAGAGAATTAGCAAGTTTCAAAGGCCTAATTTCCTTCAGTGAATTTTGTTCCAAAATTGAAGGAACTACCTAGAAAAAGATTTTTAAAAATCTGAGCTCACAAACCCAATGAGGACAAAGCTTAAAAAGCCTTGAAAATCAGGATCAAACAGAACCACTTAACATTATTCTGGCCTGATATTCACACAAACACTGTCTTCATACTCTGTGTTTGGGTTTGTTGTGTATTTTGGGGGGGTTCTTTTTGTTTATTTGTTTTTTAATTAGTATATTGCTGCAGGAATTAAATCTTGGTTTGTATTTGAAATGGTGTTCCTTTAATGTGCATACCCAGAACTGTGGACCTGGGTCATCAGGTATTACTTTAGGCATACCAATTTGATGTGGTTATTAACACACTACAAATTAAGTACATGACTTACTACTTTGCTAACTTCTTAATAAGTGTCCTTCACCTTCAGAGCATCTCTCCTTTCCAGTGTTTTCACAAACGCTCCCAGATCTGTAAAAAAGTAATTTGAAAAATAACTCAAAAAGTATACAAGTAGAAATAATCTCAGTTCTCAAATTTCATTCTTACCTTAACTGCTTGCACACATTTATCCAATCAAGCAAAATGTCATGCATCATACCAGGCTAATCTCAGACTAAGAAAATTGCTAACGGTTCATGAAGTCACCCAGGTAGAAAAGAATTACAAATACTTCAAGTGCTGTCAGTTGTTGTGGAGGTATAGAATTTGACTGGGCCCCATCGAAGGCTGAAAAATTTGACTGTTCGTGGTGATTAACTGCATCATTTGTTTCCAGGTATCTTGGGTAAGAACAGGGTTGGGTCTAAAAGACAGAAGCCTGAATTCTCTTGGTGAAAAGCTGTTTTATCTGCATCTAGAGCAGAAAACCACCATGTAGCTAGTCCAGACCTTTATTATAGGGAACATAATAACCTCCACCAGCAGAAAATTCAGAGACAGACATTTATAAGGATACCATACTTGCTGAAGTCCACCTTCTCCCCCACTCCCAGCATTGGTAGCAAGACAAGAACAGACCAGCTTCATGAATTTTGAGAATTTGTATGTTGCTGCACCTCTCAATGTCTAACAAAGTGAGCCAGCAAAAGACCTACTTGCACATAGAAGGGATCCCTTAGCAAAATGAGAACATGAGAAGGGAACAGTGAACCTCAAATTTTGTCTATACCATGCATATGGGATGGGTTGTATTTCCAAATTTTGTGGGTATTTTGGGAAATGTGGGGGCTTTGGTTTTTTGGTTTTTAAAACAAAAACTAGATACGTGTGTGTGCTCATACCATGAAACAAAAACGCACCCTGTTGCCTTCAAGGACTGTCACTTCACTAGGTTGTTCAGACCAGTTACTGAGAATAACAAATGTACTCCAGAAAGCCACCTTCTAAACACAGAAATTCTACAAGCAACTCATCAGCATTAGGTCTTTGCTTTCAGATTTATGCTACTTTTTTCAGCTTGCACTCATGTCAATACCACTCTTATTACCCAATGTCTACTACTTCTCTCGTTTATCTTTTATGTGCCTAAAATGTGCATAAAGTATACTGACTAAACATAAATGAAATATACCATGCAGAGATGGAACATGGAGGGAACATGTCTTTCAGGATGTCAAACTTCTTTCAATAATGTTGCCATGAGCCAATGAAACGGTCTTTAATTCCTAGCTCTTCAACACTTTCTACCTTCAGTTAATACTCAGTATGTTGGATGCTGAAAATAGTATATTGCACATGTCAGTAGCAGCGAACACACTAATTCCAAGGGTCATGTTCACTAGTTTGTAGCTCTAGTGAACAGTTCACTGCAGCTCTAATTTTTATGTGCTTTTCAAAGGCAGTCACAAAGTGAATATCAAAGCACATAAGTAATCCACATTGGGAAATCTGTCAGAAATTGTTGGGAAAATAAAGTGAATCAATAGTGTATCAAGGGACTCAAATGGAAAAAATATTGAATATTCATTTTCTTGGTTTCAGAAGGGTAGGGATTTAGTAGAACTAGAGAAGCTTGTCTTATTTTTGACTTTCTTGAAAACATTCAAATAATTTTTGTGATGTGCTTTGAATTCAAAATTTAATTAGTTCCCCTAAAATTACGTTTTGCATCTTCATATTGTTTACTGATGCATATACAGCATAATTAGGAGAACCAGTCTGAATGGTACAACTTTTAAGTACACTGTTGCATGAAAAAAAAAAAGTACAATAACAAGTATTCATGTTTGCTCATTAGCATGCAGAAACACATGGAAAGCAGCTATACATTTGAAACTGCTGCTACAAATGCTGCTAAGTAGAAGCAAATATAAAAAAATACCTGAGTTAATTTCAGTGCTTTAATGAGATTTACAGCATATAAAATATATTTTTTTAATGTGGTTTACATTCCAGGAAATGTGATATGCTTACACAAGCAACTCTTAACGGAGGGCTATGTCTGTGTAGTTTGTTACTTAGGCTGCAAACTTGCTTCATCTGTTTGCCAAACAGCTGTAAATATAGTTCTACACAGACCATATTATGCAATTTCGATATCTGAATAAACAGAAGCACACTTCTACGTTACTTTTTTTTTTGTAAGAAAAATATCGGGCCCCTTCATCTCACACATAATACAAGAGAGAAGAAATTTTGAAATAAGTTCCACAAAGTATTAATTATGAAGCGGGGGTGAGGCAGGGGGGAACCAAAACAATTACCCTACTGCTTATTTATTTTTGCATATAACTATACAAATATTTGTAGGCAACCCAGTAATCCATTCATAGAGAAAGTTGTGAAGTCTCCTCTTTAAAGTCAAAGCTTTGCCGACAGCTAACCCTCAGGTCACATTTATTTTACTATCTTCACATACCCCTTCTTCTTTGAAGAATCCAAATAGTAAGTCAGCAATTACTTTTAAAAAAGTAAAATAGACTTTCAAAATATACTCAAACAATTAAAGAAAACACAGTATTTGTAAACACAGTAACAACTTCCTGATATTCAACATTCATCCCTTTCAGAAATTGTTGAAAAATAAGAATGGACCTACAACTTAATTTCAAAAAGTGTCATCCATAAAACATGCGTCCATCCTGACATCACCGTATAATTTTTTTATAGTTCTCTAATTAGAAGCCCTCTTTCCCTAGTATACACAAAAACTATGAAACTACCATGTAACAAAGATTAACTATTTTTGATAAGGCAGGGAAATTCTACATTTACTTCATAGAAGCCAGAAAACCACTCTCACCATTCTTACGTAAAAGCAGAAATAATACAAACACAGAAAAAGC
The DNA here is from genome assembly GCF_030936135.1 of Gavia stellata. Lineage (NCBI taxonomy): Eukaryota > Metazoa > Chordata > Aves > Gaviiformes > Gaviidae > Gavia > Gavia stellata. Next base: position 6,589,600 of record NC_082608.1, on the reverse strand, counting down.
ACAATTTAATTTGGTTTTTTTAGAACTGGTTCCTTCCTTTGCCTTAGAAGATTACCTTTCAAAGAGACTGTGAAATCAGTGATGTAATTTTTTTCAAGTCAAAGGGAAAAGAAACCTGTAAATACCAAATATTTGCTCTTTAGAGCACAACAAGAAGAAACAGGTTAAGAAAGTATTGTCTAAGTAATAGTCCCCTAACACTAGATTATTTGCTTTTTTACTGGAATCTATTTTTAATTTAACAGTAAGACTTCATATCCCACTTCAAAAAGCAAATCAAAACAAAGAGACACCTTAGTCACGCTATCAACCATTACTCCTATGTCCTCCTACATCCTTTCCCAGGAAAAAAGAACTTTTAGTTAGTGTGTTAGTAATAAGTGTTTCCTCTGACCTCCCCTTGAAAAATTCTTCGCACTCTTAGATTATTCAATGGGTGCCCAATAAGAAAGCTTTGAGTGTTTTAATTATGCTCCTTGCTCCTGCTCGTATCTAATATGGAAGACAAACAAAGCCTTAAATACCTCCCAACTCATGACAACAATCATGCACCTGGCTGTCTTCCAAAATAGCGTAACAACAGTGAAGAAATGTTCTTCTTTTGTAAACTTTTAGCACTTTTGAATTTCGGATGTGTAATGAAAATGCTAAGATACTACTGAAAGGCAAATAAATTAATATAAGAATTCACATTTCAAATAGTATCTCCCAGTTTGACTTCCGTTCAAATAGTAATGGTTCAAGAGAACAAAAGGCCATCTCTAAAAACACCAAAATGCCCAGTAGCCTATAAGTACAATTGCCCATGGAAGATAAGCAAAATACCAATAGAAGCATTTCTCCTTTCTGACTCTTTGTGTTCCCGCATTTTAAAAAAAAGCACCAAGAGCTAACAACATGCTCAAGGATCTTGCAGCGTGTGTGTGGGTGATTTAGGCAAAAATGATGAATTTTCAAATTCAGGCCACCTGAGGAAGATAGCAGCAATGAAAATGCAGCTACTACAATGCAACAAGATTGCTTCCACTAAATTGGATCTGCAGCTACAGTTACATCCCAAATTGCCAGTGAGAGATACTTTCTAAGGAGAATTGCTTTGTCTAAAAAAAAAAAAAAAAAAATTAAAAAAAGGCTAAAAGTAATTAAGAAAACAATTTTGCTGGGAAATCTTCAAAATGAGCAGTCAATATTTCAAATTGACCATGTTGAATTCAGTGACAATTTAACAAGAATTGAGATTTCATACATTTTATAGAGGCAGCTTGCATGAAACAGCATTAAATTCCACCATTACCTCCACCCAAATTTCAGGGTTCTGTATTATTAGACAGCATGGTGAACAATCACCTCTTGATTTTTATTTTAGAAAGTATTCAGCACCTCCAGGCACCAAAAATTCAGCCACTAAAAAGCCACTCTCCCCTCCACTTGGCATTCCTGGTGGTCTACTACTGCACCTTCATCTGCATGCATTTCATATATGTATTTCAACTGTGCATACTTCTTATGCCTATGCATATACCCCCCATCTAATACATTAACTCTAATGGGAAAAATTATTCCACTATTGATCCAATTCCTAATCATTACACTTTTCAAGATCATGCAACTTAGAAAAACTGAAGTCTGAGCCATCCAGGAGAATGTTAATCATATCTCATCTGGGAAAGTTTTGCAACCTTAGTGGGAAATACTGATTTGCCAAGTTAATTTGCCCTCTTATTGTAAGAGCCTCAACTTTCACGATCTTAGGTTTCCTGGAGTTAATACAAAGAGGAAAATCCACAAAGTGTTGTAAGACTTGTGAAGAAACCAGTAGAACTGGTAAAACAACGATGCTCAAACTTTCTGAATGCAGGGAGCTTTACACGGAGAACAGCAAAAGACTATATGAAAACAAGAATGTACTGAAGCAAATGAAATTCTAAAACAAAATAATTACTTAGTTACAGCCCTGCTTGATATAGACAAGTGAAGAGAATACTCCTGTAAAACTGTCAAATTAACATCTATGGAAACTGCAGTCTAAAGTTTCACGATTCTTCCAACACTCACATACCTTATTAAACAGAAACAGTCTTTGTGACCAGCTCCTGAGCAATCTTAACTCTGCTTTAGCAGCATAAAGCTCATAATAAATGAAAAGTGAAAAACTGGGTTTTGGGGGTTTTTTGGGGGGAAGGTTGTTTAGTTTTTGGTTTTTTACATAGCTGCTTCTTAGAATCATGTTATTAGTACAAAAGATATAACCTTCAGACCTATAGAGCCTTAGATGGATAAGCAAAACTCTGCTAATCTGATCTTGTCTCCTATTTCACTACACCTACTACTAAAACACGTAATATATGTAAACAAAATTTTTCTCTTTGCCAAAAAAATAATTCCAGGAGCCCCATATCACTAAAAATCAAAGCAACCCTGAAAAAAACATAGCTAACGTAACACGTAGAGTGATTTAATGGACATGATCACAAAGTAGGAATTACTCAATTCTTAATAACACTACCAAGTACACCCGTTGTCAAAACAAAGCATTCAAAACCCACAAAGTAGTTTTAAGCAAGATAGTTAGTTACATTAAATATCCTGTGCATTTAACTGCACCAGCATGAACAAAGATCTTTATTTACTTGAAAATATCATTCAAACTATATCTAGACTATATTAAGCATTACAGGTGTTTCAAAATTCTGCCTAAAACAAGGAATTTACAACAGCTGTAAAATTGTTTGTCCTTTCCCACTTGAAACACCATGCAAATACAGTGCTGATTTGGTGCCAATAGCCCTGGTGAATAATGTTGTGTTTGTTAATACAGCAAATGGTAACAGCTCTACCTTGCATAAGTTTTCTATCCATGAAAGCAGAAGATACTATTCCTTAAAATAATTAAAAAAAACCAAAAACACAAACCAAAAAAATCCCAAACCAACAAACAAACAAAACTACAATTCATCTTCATTCTGTCTCCTAATGTCTCCCTAATACTAAAAACCTAGCTCCAGATCTTTGGTTCCCTTAGATCCATGTGCAGCCTTTGCTTCCTCCCAGAACTTTTGGCTACTGCTCTCTCCTCAGGCCCAATGTGACAATAAGTGCAACAGTAGCTTCCATTGGCTGGCAAGAAGCGAAACATTTCGTGATAGTTCAGCTAGACGTACAACAATCCAGCAGTAATATACAACAGGACTGCCAAATACATTTCATATGGTCTACGTGAAATCTGGCAGACCTCCCATATGGCATCTCACTGCATGAGTTATAACTGATGGAAACATTTACAAAAAAATACTTACAAACAAAATAGTCATGTTTCACGCAGATCCATCTTAATTCCAAATCCATAAAGTAAATTGGCATGTACATGTGATTAATTCCAGCAAAGACTGGTGAATTTGAAGTACTTATTCTGCAATCATAAATACAGTTCCAACAAGTCAGAGTAACTATTTCAGTGAATTGAATCACGATGTTAAAATTATTATCTTAAACATGAAACCTATCTCCTCCCAGAGTGCAATGTCCAGGCAATTCCACATGAAACCATGAACCTAGACATCATCTCTATTTAGCAAATCCACGTATTTGTTACCATTCAAGTGAAAGAAAGTAACACATCCACAATGAAATCTTTTTATACCTCTAAGCGGCTGTCATTTGAAAGTCATTTTTATTGTGCTTCATCCAAAATGTCACCCTCTTTACCATGTTGCTACTTAAAGAGTCGCAGCACGGGCTACCTTTAGCCCTTCTCCCTTTATCTCCCTCTTCACCCACAACAGACCAATAAACTGATTTTCTCAGCAGCAACAAACAAACAGGTGAAATACACATTAACAACTTTTCTTCAGAGCTTTATTTTTGTGCTAAGCTCACAGTAAAAAAGTCACGTGCTAAATATGACATCCAAAAAGTAAGCTCAACAAGTTTGTCCCCTCTGTTGAAGTGTAAGTTTAATTTTAAAGAAAGCTCATTTCTAAAAGAACCAATAAGCTCTCTCTAAAAGAAAAAATGAGCCCACCTGAGGAACTACAGGAATGCTAGAAAAGAGGCATATTTAGTACTGTAAGTCTTCCCAAGTCTTTTATACGTATACAAATCTAATTTTGTTTGAGGCTAAGCAAGAAAGAGTTAACTAAAGGCTACGATAAGGAAGGTAGGGAAGCAACAGCAACAATCCTTCCCCAAAATAAAAGTCATATTACAAAGGCAGACCAAATCTTTTAGAGCTATCAGCCACCAACATCCACAGCTTCTGCTAAAGGTGAAAGGAGCTATAAATACTGAGACTTCCAAGAAACCAGATCCTTATAAACATCACGCCAGTTGACCTTGAAGGGCGTTTTGCCTCAAGAGACACAACTGAGACTAAATTCACCTAGCATTTCCATTTTGTATTCAGTTATGAATAGTAAATCTGGCTGCAGCTCTTTGCTTAACACAATTCACCCTTGCCATCATGTTCAACTAACCAACACTACCCATTCACTGAGGTCACATCCTCCAGCCTTCACCAAAGCCTACAACAAGAAATATTGGCTGCATCAGACTCTCACTTCTCTAATTTTTCTTTCAATGTCATATTCCACATAGGTCTAATGAGATTGAGGAGAAAACGAAAAAAAAGAAGAAAAAAAAGCACACCTTAGCACAACTTTCTGCTACAACCAACCTATAAGAACCACAAACAATTCCATTTACAATTCTTTCCATAATGATAGCTTGGACTGGCATGCAAGTAGCCCCGTTTTCACTAAGATGTATCCAGTAACTAAAAGCCTGTAGATAGTTGATTAATTGTACATAAAGTTGGTTCATACGGTGTATGTCAAAATTCTTCTAAAGATAGAAAACTGCCTGGAAGCATTTGAGGTTGTACAACCCTATATCAAAACTTGTTCTGTTTATCTCTAATGTGTGTTTGGCCTGAGGGAGAAGCACCAAGGGCAAGTTCTCAATTTTTGTGGTATCTAAAAACAATATAATTTTCAAATGCATCTGAAGTAGTAGCTACTTTTTGCTACTACCACTTCATTAGGAACACTTAAAAAGGTATTTAAAAATTCATATTCACATCCAATGTAATTGCCATTTAAGTCAGGAATTTACTTTTAATAAACACATTCTTGAGCTGGTAACAGTAAAAGCATCATTCAAACATCATTTCCTGTACTAAATTTTACCCATATTAACAGACTTAGCAAAGCATCAACCACAAACATGTTGGTGATAGAAATTTCCTAACGCAAGCAGTCTTTATAGATTTCTGCTATTTCAGCGCAGGTCTCCAAGGACCATTTGAATCCATATTAATTTCCTTTCTGGCAGTTATGCGGCCATGTATGAACTGCACTATTTCACTTTTAATCTGTCAGTAATTTAGTAATGTGTAAACTAATTATGCACAGATATTAATGTAATCGGTTTGGGGAGCTATAAAATCAATGTGTTTTTACAGACTGTGTTAAAGAGAATTGTGTTATTATAGTCATATGTCTGTTGCTGATAACGTTATGGAATTAAAATAATTGTGATCCAGGCATCAATACACATTCCCACAATCCACCCAGTGACACAACACTACAACTTTCTATAGAGGACTGGTCAAGTTTTTCAGCAACATTAAAATTAAATCTGCCTGAAAATAACATGTGGCTTCCCATTAAGAAATACAAATTTGATGACATCTCAGGTTTCCTACAGTGAACTAGAAATGAACTGGCTAGCAACATTTCATCCATCATTCAATCCAAATACTCAGCTTTGCTCCAATGGAAAATGTGCGGGAAAGACTGTAACCACAACTCAACGCTGGGCCACGTAAGTTAATCAAGAATCACATTTGAAGCATCATGTAACAAGTCATTAAAATTATCAAGCATCACTGTGTATCCAGGCACGCAGCAAAAACATTATCAATGTACAGCAGCTGAGGTGTGCTGCCACAGAGCCTAGCTTTGCTCTCAGATACCCAGCTGCAATTCATAATGCAGAGAGTCATGCCTCTGCCTCATCTCCACCTCTTCCATGCTCAAAGGCCTCTTGAACTTCTCCCATGCTTTTTTGCATGCTAATTCCTCTGTTTTCTGTGATGCGGGTCATCCAAGACACAGATGTCACTTGTGAAATTTCATAATGCCTTTCACCAACTGTACTTATCATCACACACACATGCATCAGGCCAAGCAGGACAACAAGAAAGCAGTTCTGAAGTTACCTCAGTAGTTAAGACCCCATCTCTTGTCTCAGATAATGATTTCCAAGCTAAAAGGAACTTAATTATCTTTAAAGAGCACATTATTCCTCTCAGATTTATTTGAAAACATCAAGGAATTCAAAGTTCTGCCACACCGACAGAACCACTCACAACATAACTACACCAGTTTTCCTGTGCCCTTACAAAGGTACAATTAAATTACGCATTCAAGTTTCACAATACAAATAATCCAGTCAGACTTGATGTGCTGCCAAAAGGCCTGGCCCCTTCCCCTCTCCCTGCCTGCCCATACCCGGCTTCTGCCTAAACACCACTGCGGCCCCGCCTGCCACTTGCAGTCTCACGGGCAGCTTTGGGCTGGGGAGCAAGGATACACGTTCTGCAGGCTATTTGACAAATAACATCAATATGCAGAGGTAAACACAGTTTACTTACAAGTAAATTAGTACTTGCTGCTGGTAGAATTAGGGTTTTACATGTAAAAGATATTAAGGCCTCAAACTTTCCATTCTACCCTAGTATTAATTTATAGTTATAAATTCATTTATTCATGTGTATTATTAACAGTACCTTTTTATAGAAACAGCAAATTAAATTTTCAAAGCATATATATCTGTTCTTGTGCCCTATTTTGGGAAGGGAGCTTCATAGAATTAATTTGAACTTCAAACTGGGCTGGCAGTAGAAAAACACCAGTAATTGACTTGTGAAACCATGTTAGCACAGACCCCAAAAGGCCAATCACACATTCACCCCACTGTTTTTTTTTTTTTCTTTTAAAAACACAGACACTTTTTGGCATGGAAGTAAACAGCAGTGCACATCTCACACAAAGTCTTCGTACAGAACAAAATGCAAAACGATGCATTTAAACAGCAACACGCCAGCTACCAACCACCGGGCGCTTGTCAAGCTTTAAGGTATGTTGCATCCCCTGTTGAACTCCTACACTGAACAGACCCAGAGAAAAGCCCGAGCACGGCATCTGGAGCAGGACAGGGCCCACCTGCAGCCCCCTGCCAGCTCCCCGCACCGCAGGGGCCCTGACGCCATGGCGGACCCCAGGACAGCCCCTCAGGCCTCGCCACAGAGGCCTCCCCAGGGCCCTGCCCACACACCCTGCCACAGACCGGCAGCCTGAGAGGTACAAAAGACGGGCGGAAGAAAATACCAAGCACATCAAATAGCCACAGCAAGTTCTCTCTTGCTATGGCACGAAGGAGTAACCACTGGCAGGTACAGCTCTGCCTGAGGCCTACACCGTTCCAGAAGGTTCCTCCCAACAGCCTCCAGCTGTGCCCTCCTGCCTGCTCCCTCAGGCTCCCCCCGGCAGCACCAAGCCCAGCCCGGGTAGCCAGCAGCCCCCACGCACAGCACAGGCAGCCAGGGGACATGGGACCACGCTGCCACCACAGCACTGCCTTCAGCTTTTCTGCCAAGGAGGGGCAAAGCCAACGGAGAGCCCCCATCGCGTACCACCCCCCCACACCAGAGGCCTCTAAGCTGCTCAAACCAGAAATCTCACTGGGATGAAAAACAGCTCAGCCCCACACCCACCGTAGCAGAGAAACAACTGCTCTCGGGCTGCTTTCCTCCTCCACGCTCCAGCCGCTCCACCAAGCAGGGCAGATCCATCCCGTTGCAGAGCTGCAGCTGGTGGGGAGCACCAAGAGCCCTGACGGGGAGTTTAATGGCAGGTGGGGCCTCTCTCCTCTGCACCTGGTAGATAAGGCGAGCTGCCTCTCACTAATCTCTCCCTCTTTGGAAGAACAAAGTGGCCAAGAGGCACTGTGATGGCATTTGACCACAAAACAGCCTCACTAACATTATCAGGAAAACAGACTGCAAAAATGTCACTGAAATGACTGTCAGCTTCACCGAGTGTTATGAGGTGCCAAAAACGTTCAGTCTGGCTCTATTGGTCTGTAATTTACTCTATGTCCTGTGGAAACAAAAAGCCCAAACACCTAAGGCCTGTGAGGGAAGGGAAGTCCATGGAAAGGAGAGGGAGGGTCGGGGTCAGAGTCCTGCCCCAGCCGGCAGCTTGCGAGGCTGTGGGTGCCTCCGTGGTGCCAGCTGGCATGGGCCACCCCGCAGCAGGAGTGCGAGGCTGAGAGAGCGATCAGCCTCCCAGGCAAGCATGGGGGCTGCGGGAAGAGGATGAGTTTTCTAGGGATCAGAAAGGGACTCTGCCGAGATTGTTACAACCCCCAAGAGCACTCATGTTGCTGGGTGGGAAAGCAGGACGGAGAAAAGGAGCAATTTTGCAAAGCCCTGGTGGGCAGAGAGGAGATTTGTTTTCAAGCTATTTAATCTTTTTGTATCTTTAAAGAGTTACTTGCTCAAGTTTATTTTTCTTGGATTCAAACTAGCTTCATAGCTGAAGCACTTGTCTTGTGCGCTCATCTTCAAGGCAATGGGAGAGCAGTTCAGCCTGCAGCCACCACAACGTTTTGTTATACCAACTGTTAGCACAGACGGGAATAGTTTTAACCTCAGATAATACAATTTGTGGGGCTATAGTCAATAAATACTCATTTAAGGATCAGCCTAGGTGAGAGCTAAGCAAGAATACGTGCCATTTATGTACGGTAACTACTCTATATTGATTCAATTAATTTCAAATTATATTTTAATGTAAAAAATACACACTCTACAAAAACTTTTCCTCACTGGAGTAATTCTTTCAGCTATTAGCTAAATTTCAGTAACACTCAATTTTGTAGTAGACAGAAAAGCAGCTCTAGCAGATAAAATGGCTCAGGTGAGCTCCCCTCAACCACTACAACATACGTTTTATTCTTCGTAGAATAGGCTTATCTAAAGATACTACTTGTCTATACAACTGAAGCCAAGAATATTTCCAAAAGTGAAACTAAATGGAAACAGAAAGGTTTGGCAAACTCTTACATTGGCAAACTTTATTTGCAAAATATTCAGTGGGGACGAATGTAACAAAGAAAGAAACTAACAGGACATGCAGAAACGTGAACTGAGGGAAAAAAGGTTTCTAGCTCAGCTTAACATTTGTACCTGCCTTCATGCCAGGTTAGGCTGCCTTCCACTTACACATCAGTAAATGGATGAAAGCAAGTATTTTAAGTGAGCATGAAAAGGATCAACTTACTTCACTCCGTGCCTCCCCTCTGAATTTCGACTGTTGTGTCAGACTTCTATACTGTCAAGCAGTGCTACCTGCTACCTTTTATATAGATGGAAAAAATCTTTAACAAACTAGCGCAAACACTTCAAATTTTTTTCTCAAAATTATTCTGAAAATAAATTCTCCCTCCTGCACCAGGTACTGGCTCTTAAAATACACTGAGTTGTAGGAACTACTGTAGTTTAAACATACTTTTGTTTATAGTGCTTGCAGAGCAATGTGTGTACAGACAAGCTAATTAGGCAGGGATTGTGTTCCTTTATTTTTATAATTCCAGTTTTAGGAGCAGAGCATTTGATTTATTACATGAGGGTATTTTTATAGCCTCAAGTAGTACTGCTCTTTAGGACATAGGGAACATCACAGCCCATTTAATTTACACAGGAGATGTTAGTACTATTTAATGGCATGTAAACATTTTATAAGGTAAGCTCAAATAACAGGAGATTTTTTTTAATATACTTCAGCGAAAAGGTTCACAAATGGATTTTCGTTCTACTTTATTGGACCAATCTCTGTTATTGCATCAGAAGTGAATCGAGTTTTAAAAGGTGTTAAGAGTTTTCAATATATTTTGTGACACTGAACAGAATCAGAAAGTATACATAAAACAACCAATGCGTGAATTAATTCCAGAACTAGTATAACTGCACACCCTCAAATCATATGTAATTGTCTGTGGTTTCGAGCAATAATTGCAATGGACTATAGACAATATTTTTGTTCTATTTCCTTTCTGACATCATAGTTTTACACAGTCCTAGATAGAAGCATTTCAAAGATACATTATCATCATTATTAGTATTCATTTTTCACAATAGGATTTTTAAGGAGTGCAAATTTCTTTTCTTAGGCCAATTGATAAAGTTGAAAACAACAGAGTAGTTTAAAAAAATAAGTATTAAAAAAAATTGTCTTCTTACTACAAACTTTCCCACACACATTTTTACACCATGTTTACTGCAATACTAACACTGTTGTTTATTATTTCTACTGTTGCATCCAAACTAAGATCATGTGCTAGCTTTTTATAAATATCAAGATATTCTTTGTCTGGACTGTTTACATCATAAAAAGACAATATAAAGCTCAGAACTATTGCCTGTTTTTACAAGGAAGTTTTTTTTACATAATTTTTTTTAAACAATTTTACAGGGAAAAATGATGAAGTGGATTGCAGTAGGACTCTGTGGAATAACCAAGAGATGAATCTAGGCAACCTGGGTATCACTTCATTGTCAAAATATTTTCATTTTGGGGGAGAAAGGTAAGACAATAGCAAATAATCTATACATCTACTGGTGTGACTGTATTTTCTCCTCTTCCATGTATTGCATAGGTAAGGAAGATGAAAACTGCAGCTTATTTTCTGGTGTTCATAATGAAAAGCATGGAAAATCTCTAGATCCCTTGTATAGCAAAACAGAAGTTGTACAACTTTCAAGAAAAAAAAGAGGAATTCTGCCCCAGTCCCATACTGTGCTTTTTTATAAAGCGGAAGGGAGACATTATTTCTCAGAAGGCTAAGAAAAAGGACTGAAAGTTCTGGTCCTTTCATACATGCTATGTCCTCCCCAGTGGGAATGGTGTGTTTCAGTTGTTGCTCTATTGTGCTATAACACGAGTAATTGGTCTGACTTTGGGAAAGCATTCAATAAAGAAAAATATGATTATCTCATACTGACACAAGGCAAAATGAAATAATTGTGTCAACACTAGTTTGGTTTAAACAACATGCCTAAAAACCTACTTAAGTGAAAGTGCTGTAAATACAAGTGTTGAATATTAACTTTATGAGGTGCTTAACTGCACTGGATTGTAATGAATTATCTAGTTCTAGTGATGCTTTGACACATTTCAAATGAGAACCATAAGGAGTTAACTTATGGTCTTTAGTCCCTTTCAATATGTTCAGTGACAATATAAGATCCCATACATTTCCCAAGACATAGCCATTTTCAGGAACATTTCATTGTAAAATATATGAGCATTTCTCCAGCTAAAAATGTTTTTGTTAGGAAAAAATACTGGTACAACAGAACACTTCCATACGTAACAGTAATCTCATTTGTCCTGTGATTCGTTAAAAAAATACTAAAATGTATCTCTTTTGCTCTTGAATTCTACTTTTCTCAACAATTAATGTATAGTCTCTTCATTTTATGTTTCTGCCACCTTTAACTTTTGCATGTCAGGGATACAAGGATTAGCAGAGCAGAGCTTTTCTAGCTGTCCTGTTTTCACTGAATAATCAGTGCCTATATATGACAGTTTAAAGAGAAAATACTACACAACTCTAATGTCTACATGTATTGCGTGTACTTCTGTTAATAACCAAGGAGCGAACTTACACTGGTATATTCTCTAGAAAGTGGAGGATTTTATATTTACAGCAATAGCCTAATCTTGGCCTCAGTTTTTACAGTGTGGATTATTTTTATGTAGAAATAAGCTGTGCTTTCTTGTTCACCTTTACTAACGTATGTCTAAATAATAGTCTCCCTCCTGCCGTCATGTGCATACAGCTTGTTCTGTCATACAAAACTTCCCTGTCATATTCTCAGAGACGAAATAAGGTACAAAGATGGTCAAAAGGTCTACTTATGGGAAAAGTCCATTCTTCAAATTTCTTGGTTGCTCTTCATTATGTAACAAACATCTGAGTGATCCAGCAAACCTAGCAGCAGAATTAATACAGTAATAGAAGGCTGGGAACAGCTACACCTTGTGTATGATGTAGCATAGTGATCAACCTCCTCCTGTGAAGGCGGCGATGGCATGCTATGAGACTTACTCCATTCTTCAGCTTGGCAACACTTCAACTGTACTTCAGCTAGGCTAAAGTAGCCTCTATGACTATTTAAAGAGGTGGACACAGACTCTGCATTCCTTGACACAAAGATCTGGTCTAGGTATACGACTCCAGAGGCCACATTCTGTTATCCGTGCTCATACAGAGTCATTTCTCACCCTGCAAGCAATCTTGCTGAAATCAAAGAGGTTTTCAATGAGATTTAAATGAGACTACTCTCATGTTTAAGTGCTTCACTGGATGAATGCCTTCATTTTCCCATTTAGGATCCTATCCAATATCCATTGTAATCAGTGGAAGAGACTTCTATTGTCTTCAGTGAGCTTTGGATCAACTTTTATTATTCCATGGTCTTTATCCAGATTCTTTTCTCATTGTACATAACTAGTTGCTTTTTATTTTTTATGTACACTGAGAAGATTTTTACAGTTGAACATAAAGGTGAATGTCTGTTCTGCCAAAATTTTATTGCAACCCTGGAATTTTATCCTACTTACTCCATTATAAAAATGTTGAAACTATATAAAGCTGGATGATGACCAATAAACTCACAAAGGCCACTCATATGTTATAAAGATAATTTGGGTTCTTAGCCAAGATTTTAAATAATGACACCTTCTCGAAAGATTTGAAATTAAGAAATTAATTCATTTTCATTTTTCTGTTTTGACATTATTATTCAAATTCAGAATTATTCTACATGCCGTAAAAATTGTTAGCTGTCCCAAATAGTTGCTGAAGTAGTTAAGCTACTTTGCTTCGGTAACTATGATATTCTGGGTGTCCCAAAGAGAATGAGCATAGTTATTCTACGATGAGATAACTATATATTGTCTACTCCAAACTAGTAATTTAAAAACCTAGATACATACAAATATAAATACATTATTCATAGAGTGTTTATTTCATACATGCCATTTTTCATTCATTGATTTCAATGCACATAAAATAATTGAGTATCAGTATTCTATTTTACAAGTAGTGACTTGAGTTATGAAAAGATAAAGTTCCTCAAAATTTACCAGTAAATAAGTCCAAAAAAATGGGACTAGAACCTGAATCCCAAGACTCTGCCGTAGCTTCTAGGCAACACTGCTTCCTGTAGTTTTGTATACATACAAACGTGCATGCGAGATGTTTGTCTGGGAAAGAAAACACCTTAAAATAGCCAATAGCTGTGCCACAGTAGTAAGCTTGCTAGTGCTCTTGTTTTGATAATGTCTGCACTGCATAGACGCATTGCCAAAGGCTTGTAGTGTAAAACACGTTTCATTACCACTAGTTATGAGAGCATATCAGTTTATGGGAATGATTGTGCAGGTGGTGGTGAGTGTTATAAATATTTATGCTACTGCAAAGGAAAACTCCCTCCTAAAGGTGTTGGAAAGAGGGTCTCTGTTTTAAAAAAATGTTGAAATCCTTCCTCACCTTTTTTACCTGACTTTAAATCATCGAACAGACTTTCAGTGTCTATACATCTTGTGGGATTTTTACCAGGAGCAAAAATTGAGCTTTTGGTGTTCCCAAAGCGTTCATTGAAAGCACGTCTATGTTAACCCCATGGAAATGACTGATCACCTTATTTCTGTAATTCTGTGACGAATCATCACTGGCATGAGATGTGAAAAATACAAGTAATAGTTGAAAAATAATTGTAAAGAAAATTGCTTCCATGATATAATGTATTTCCTGGAAAATGGTCATGTAATTTAAAAGCAAATGTTAGTGAAAATAGCTGCAATGCAAAGACATTTTGTATACCTTTCCGTTTGTATTGACGCTTTTTGTATGTTGTATTTCTCAGTAACCTAGAAGAGGTGTAATTTTCTTCTAGTATTTCCAGAACCTCTTTGAAATCTTAATTTTGAGCTGTCGATGTATTTTTTGAGCACCTTATGCAGGATTGTGATGAAAAGTAGGATAAAAAGGAGGCTGGTAAAGAGAAAACTTGTCTTGTTTGTGCAAATCTCAGAATTGTCCATCACTGTTTATTATATCTATTTAGACAGCATAGTAGGAAAGTCTATGTCCCACTTAAGAAAAAAAAGATACACATAATCTTGAATGAGTTCACAAGCAATACATTCTTGATTTAAATCCGAACTCCTTAACACCAGCTCACACTCCCTGATGCTTATTCACATCACTACTGATGTTTGCACAAGAGAATTTAACTAGCATCTTAAACGCACTTCTGGAATGGAGCCCAGCTTTCTTTGATGGAACTTGTTCCTTTAACTCATTTAAGCTTATTTCAAAGTTGCATAGCCAACCTCTGAGTCCAGTGTTTGCAGAGCAAGCTGTCACACGTAAAATTTCATAAAGATGCAGATATCTTTTTGGACATATTTAGAAATCATAAATTTTTTAAACCAGTTTTTGTTCTGAGACCCAGAATCACACTCCTGAGAGAGTGAAGTTTACATTGTCCTTTAATGGATTTTAAACTGCAGCATGAGGTCCACTTAGACACTTTGATTATGTTCTAGTTTATTCTCAAACCCTGCAACAGCGACATAGGGAAATCTTGTAACTGAAGCTGACATCAGGAAAAAAATCAGGAAATGTTTGCAATTTTGGTTCACTATAACTCATTTTCAGAACACGAATTCCCTTTCTTTGTATGCATAAATGTCATGTGAAGGGCACATAAAAGTTTAGTCAAAGGGGCCCTATTAAAAGCAACAGTGACATTAAGCATGAGCAATGAATAAAACGTATAATTTCAGAATCATAAAAACACATGGTTTCATTAGATTGGCGTGTGGTGGTTCTCTCCTGTGTCTCAGAAGAGTTGGTATTGATCTGACTATGAAGCTGTGACAATAAAACTGTAGTCTATTGACTGCAGCTGCAGGGTCTCCAAATATTATTTATTGAGGCAAGCAGAACAGCAAAGCAAAAGCACTGCCCCAGTAATAAGTGGTAATTGCTGGGAAGTGAGGCATTGCGCTCCCTATTGACCCTTGCATCCTGAAATTTCAATGGATTATATTTAACTCCATTAGGATTGGCATTATCAAATTACATAAACCACATTATAGAACAACCAGCCTCAGTTTAGATCATTGATTTTCGATTATACTGATCTTCCGTACACATCAGAACTAGCTTCTATTACCAGTGATATGATATCAATGTTGATCACTAGGGGAAGAAGTACTGTTTTATTACAATGAAATAGATGGCACTGAATAAAAAAAGTCACCATTCCTCTACCACATGGGAGGACGCACGTATTCCTATAAATCTAAGTGTTTGTAGATTAAAAATTGGGTAGCACAAAATTTACATGCATTTCTAAAAGTTCTGATACTTGCTCATTTTTGTGTTAAAGGCATTAAAACCTTTTATGTTAAATTCTCTGTATAGATCAATGTATTACCAGTTATGAGGCCAAGTTTCTGGCAACAGAAATGTGTTACCTTTTTAAGATAAAACATAATTGAATGGAATATCTGAATAATACCTACTTAAATAGCTACCACTTGGGTGCATTAACATGAACTTTAACACATCCACATTTGGTATGTTCTCAAGGTACTTAAATTAGCAAGGGTCTATCATATTCTTCTTATCCTCTGTCAAAGTGGCTTATCATGGAACTGAACTTTTTACTGAGCTCTAAGGTTCAGGCAATTTTGATGTATCCCTTACAAGCCTAATTCAGAGAAGATACCACTTTGTTATAGCATTTGGCTAAAATTCTTTAGAAAGTCATGAGTTTAACTCCAGGGATTACTAGCTCAGTCACTGGTAACGGGACTGGGGTGATGGCCATTGGACATACTGATTTTGTTCTCAAGGTTAAGGTGAGTTTAATGTGTATTTGTGTATTGTACTAGGCACCATCTTTTCCTTTCCAGTCATGTTTTCAAAGAGGTTAGATTTTATTTGTGTGTTTAAACTGTCTGTTGTTATGACTAGAAGAACCAGTTCAAAGTCTGAAAGAAAAGGAAAAGTCTGAAAAGAAAAAAAATAATGAAAGGTTTAAGAGGCAGTGATAAGAGGCTCGCTATTTATAAAAGTGGTGATTAAAAGTCTCTCTCAAAAACTCCCCCATTCATTTCCATTAGAGTTCAATGTGAAGATTAGTTTCCAATACTAATTATTCCAACTTGTAATCCTTCTTCCTTTTTCTTGACATCAAATAAATGTGGCTGCAAAAGTTACTGGTATTTTGCAACACTCAAAAGGTTCTGCTCAGGTGGAAATTTCATCCTCAATTTATAGCTTTAACTCATGACATATTGTAAAATTTTCTCATAAATTAATGTCTGAAAACTGAAGATGTATGAGAACAGAACAAATTGATTCAGAAAGATGCAAATTCTTTTGAAGAGCCTTAAAATTGTTGGATTTTAGTAAGCAAATCCTCGGAAGCATAAAAATGGATGGATTAAATGTCATGACAATGGAAACAAGTTCTTTGAACAGAATATCACTATAGGGCTGTCATTGTCTGAAATTAACTGGATGAGATATGGCCCAAAGAGACAGGAAAATGAAATTCTAATAAAGTTTCAAACCATTTTCATTGCAAAGACATTAAGATTTCATCTATCTGTATTTCTGAGTAAAACCAGAGTGAGAAAAAGTAAAGGGTTTTTTCTTTTGTTTTGTTTTTAGCCATTTCATTTCATAGTAGGAAGCTGCCTACTACTAAATTTTCTTTTCCTCTGAGCATGAATATTATTGTTAGGACATAGGCTTATCTCTGTTAAATATAAATCTTGTGAAGTATATTTCTCTAATTCATTAAAATTTATGTTGAATTTAACAAACAATTTAGTAATCATGGTTTCCAATATGTAGTGAACAGCTGAGCAAAATGTCAGGAAAACCACAGTGTATAGAATTTCTGTTTGGTGATAAGTGTCTCTCCCTGAGTAGCAAATGTAGCTAGCTGACTCTTTAATGCTATGCTGTAGTTAAATAATAGGTTATAAACAGTCAGGCTAATGAATTCAGTATTATAACAGCTCTAGACCTCCTCGACGTAGCTAATAATTAGCATTGAATGTCATACAGAAATATGCCATGTTCTGGCCTCTTGATATTGGTTTCAGTTTTGGCACTTCAGAACCATGATGTACTAAAATAAGGTTGTTATAATAAGATCCTGAAGAACATGCAACATTAGCCAGTGTGTACATTTGTAATTTATAACTGGGAAGATATTTGATACTGAATCTGTTTCTAAAAACCCTGGGTACTTTTCAACTGTTATAATCCTATCAATCAGAAATTAATGTGTTTAATACTAATAAATAAAGTTATGTAAGATGTGCATAAAATAGCGACTAACATGGAACAAGAGAGCATGTTTTGTCATCAAGGCATTGAACAAAAATCTGAAGTCCACTTTTAATAACGTACCTTGCCTTGACAGAAAATAGCTTTAACAATAAAGTCAAAACTGATGGAGGGAGGACAACTCTTATGGATTAAAATGTGTGTGTGTGTAAATTACACATAAAGTACATAAATATATAAATGCCATATGTGAGATGTTTTACCATCAAGTATCTGACTGTGATTTACATTGATTTCCTCAGAATTCTATAGTTTTAATATCTTTTGCTTTTTCTGCTCGAAGATCTGCCTCTTTTTGTCATTTGAAAAGACATCAGTTTTGAAATTTGAAATATAAACCTTAGCTCAGGGGCAAAAATATTGCAAAAACTAACAGACATCTATTTTTCATTTCTTGCATATTGATTTCAATAACCATTCAGTAGTTCCAGGACCATTTATTCTTTTCAAAGAGAAGGCTGACATGCTGGTTTAGCTGCAAGGCTGGTATTCAATTTCCTGCTCCCCCATAGGCCTCTTCTGTGATTTTGCCAGTTCATATAGCCACTTTGTACTTTAATTTCCCCTTGCTATAACAGAGACAGTAGTACCTTCTTATATCACAGTTATGTCTTGGGAAACATTTACTATGAGATATGAAAACAGAGGTCATATAAAAAGTTTCACAGAGTGTGACGGATGCATTTTTAAAGAGGACCTTGCATAAGACAACTCTTTTTGGAGAACATAAGGAACAGTTTTATTGTTCCAACGTGTTCCCCTTTTTTATGATGAACTATCCCCTCAAAGGTAGAGACAAAGAAACACTGAAGAGGACAACATAAGGCAGGAATTTTTGAGAGTGCTATAAAAGCTATGATAGCAGGAAAAATAAGATGGGGTAAATGAATTCACCTCTTTTTCACCATTCAGTAAAAACGTTGGCATTTCTTGACACATTTGCCACAAGCACATTACTCCTTCATTATTAATTTTACCACTGGCTTATTTTTTTTTAAAGATTAAGAAAAAGATTAAGAGTGGAATCTTTGCTAGTGGAAAACACTGCTAAAGAAAATCCTACTTAGTTTGTAATTGCAAAGTGATTTGATGAGTGAAGATTGCAATGCTACCTCTAAGTGACAGGGTCAGTTCTAAGGATTAAATTCGCCCTTCTATGTAGCAAAATATTACTTACACATCCCTTGAGCTCTGCTTGCTCTCTTCCCAGTTCACAGAGTGAAGTGGGAACCATGGAAGAAAAAATTGTCCATCGTTTAAGCATATTGATCCAAATCAGTCTTGTACAATTAGTAGCTCAGTCAAGAACAATGTGGTTTCAAAAGATGCCTATTCTGTCTTCTAGAATACAGTGCTACATGCACATACACACTGAATTTCACAACGATCTTGTCTTTGATGTCACCTACAACCGCACAATCATTTGTAATTGTGGCAGTTATTCGAGAAGTTATTTCACAATCAAGTCATATCTCAAATCATGTTTCCTGACTATACCGTTCTCTTAATATTTTTAAGTAGCAAATAAATAAATGAAGTTTCATTTAATTTCATGAACTTTGGCACTGGTAAAAACTTTGCATATCAGGTTTATTTATTTGTAGCATGATTGGTCAGATGCAGGAGCTGAATTACATATCTGTAATGAGAGCTGAAAAAAATCCAGAGGACTCCTAAAACATTTTAGAAAACACTACTGCCTTGTTCCTATGGTGCTTAAATAGCTACCTATTAAAAGGAAGAAATCTAATTTTGAAAGAAATTACTACTACTTGGTAACAGACTACAAAATAGGAAACTGTTTTCATTCCATGACTAGATTGAAATCTGACAAAATTTAACTATCTCATAAAGAGCTGTTTATTATTTTATAACTTAAAAAAATTTTCAAAGTGGTATCACATTTATTCACTTGCATATACTTCACTAGTATCCAGATTGTTCTTCATTTAGAAGCTTTCTCTAAAACAAAATGTTAGCTGATACCTTATTTTCTCAGACATCATTTAGTGTCATTGAGTGAAAAGATAAACATTTATGTTACAATCACACTACAGTAAAATAACAGTGTTTGGCTACCCAAGTAAGAACCATTTGAAATAAGTTTTTCACACCACTGTAGGGTATAATAAGAAAGACTGAGGGAGACATCAGGTACTATGGGCAAATAGCAGGAAATATAGTAGAATGATGCCAGGGAATATCTTTTTTAAGCAGATATTTTCTTTTCTGAGCAGGATAGCTGGAAAATTGTGTGAACAGATAGTAGTGCCTGCTATTTGAGATCTCTGAGATTTATTAACTGGGAGGACAGGAGATGTGGAGACAAGGTTCATCATGACAAGAGTTTGAGCTGGGACTCCATCAAGATTCAGGAAAAGCTATTGGTTATAGGTCCTACATTTTCACTCCCTGCAGGAACAGTACAGCCATCCAGCTGGGTCACACTAAAACAAGGGAACAGACGCTGGACAAAGGGATATACTGGTATACTAAAAGGAGGGTTTCATTATTAGCATTCCTATTTGTTCTTGCCTAATAGCTGGGTTATGTCAACCTGGTGTGCACGTCAGGTGTGTAACTATCTTCACACTACATGGCTTAAAAGCACACAGCTTTTCTCCTGAGTAACCAACATTTTTAGAGTTCCTGCATTTCTCTCTGCTGGAGCTTACATCAGTTGTGTGCAGCTGATTTTTAATTTTTTTTTCCAAAGAACACTTTCCCAGAGCTGCTCACAGATGGCATGACAAAGCATTTCTAAGGTGGGCTTGTGTACTCTCAAAGATTTTCCAGAGAGATGACATGCAATATCCTACTTTGCAAGTAATGAGATTGGTTCTAATCTTCTGTCTGGGGGCAGGAGATCATTAAAATAGCAGACATAAGTGTGGCCAGGGTTGTTTGGTTTCTGGTGTCTTTCCTATGCGACGCTCTTCAGAATTATCTAGTGTCATCGAAGTGCTTGACAGGTCTTTACAAGCAAATATACTGGCATTATTTGTGCTGTGCTAGTTTGGAAAAGGAGAGTGCAGCTTACAGTGCTTGGATATAGTAGCAAGGGATAGCATTTTTTGCTAACATCACTAATTCAGCAGTTGCTGCCTGACATGCAAAGTGACTGACTACTGGGGTATGCATCTCAAGGGAGAAGGACTGGAAGCAGGCAAAGGGAAGTTTTCTCTTTGGAGATGTGAGACATGAACAGGGAAAATGTACTATTTTGCTGTCATCCTACACTGCTTCTTGAATACTTGATCCTGCTGTTTTCTGTGTTGAGACTCTACTGAGCATAAAAGAAATACTATTCAATTCAGACTTCATTAGGTAACATGGGAATGTACAATATTATACTATGTCATGAAATTGTTGGACGCAATGTGGATATGTAAGAAGCCGCGGGCATTTTAGATAACATCAGCTGGCTCTAGATAAAGCAGCCTGCCCCAAGGGGAGGGGGTGGGAGGCTGGGAAGGGGAATGGAAAAACCATTTTGACTATCTTCAGTGAAGTGACTGCCTAGCCTAATCACATCATTTTATTCATCTTAGAATAAAGATTTCTGTGGTAGAATTAGTCCTGCAACTGCACAATAGCTTTTATTTTTCATGTGCAGAAGTGTTTTAAAACTCCCTGTGCTTTCTCTTGCAGAAGCTATGAAGCTTCTGCTGTGACAAATTCTGTTCCCAAAATCACAAACACTGCACATAAAGCACGCAACATGTCGTACGTGTCCTGAGCCACAGTGAGAACCTCTTAATTTAAACTTATTTGCCCTATTCAAGTGATTCAGCATGTAATTAAAGTCTATCGCATTATAAAAATTAGCTACAGATCACCATTTGTTACAAGTGTGACTCACAGGGGCTAAGCCTGCTTAATATTCTGGTTGGCAACAAAATGTTCGAGGGCAGAATCCAGATCAATACACACAATTTTTTTCAATCTTCCCTGTGGTAGTAGTGTTGTACATTTTGGCATCTCTGTCTTGCCAATTGCAATGAAAGAAATTGTCATTCAAAATAAGACCAATTAAAAACTGATGTCCTTAAAAAAATAGCACTGCAGACTTTTTTTCTTTTGGATCCACCATGTTCAGCAGACCACCATGGCATGAATTGCCATTAATATGTCATTTCCCTTTCCTGTTATCACAATATAAAAGACCTTAGCTCTGACCTTTCTATCAAAACATCCTTTGTTTAGAATGAAAGCTATTCACTGTTAGACCCTTATCTATAGAGCTTAGCCAGCGGATCAAATCCAAAGAGCAGAATTCGTTTACTTTGTATTAAATGAGCTCAGTTAAGAAGTTTCAATTTTGGCAGAAAGGTGCATTAATCACAAGGAAAAGAACAGATCTCACTTTTCACAGCTTCTGGTTTACTTTCAATACAGTTACACAGTAAGGCTTTTGTTCCTTAAAAGTAGCACTGTATTTAAATACAGTAAATATAACAAAATTACCTTCTTAAAATTACACTAGAGTTCCTACAGTACAGGATGTCCATAATGACCTCAGTGTTGCATGACTAACTTTACAGCTTCAAAAAGGTTCTAAATTAGTTTGGACAGATGGGTTTTATCCAGAGGAAATCAATGAGTTTTTGTGAGTCTGACTTAATTTTTATGCAGCCAGTACTTTGAGATGAAATTAAAATATGTATGAAAAACATATTAAGGTTTCCCTTGGGTTCCTAGTTGTTTGTACATTTACAAGGTGTTAAAGAGATGATTTAAAAACTAACTATATAAGGGATCAATGCAAGTATACTATGATTTATGGCCTTTCATGACATTTTTGACACTTCTAGCCTAATGTCTTATGTGTTTTGAACCACTAATTATCTTTTAATTCATAAGGGTTTGGTTGGATTTTATAAGTGTAATATAATATATAGAGCTGTATCACATGGAAAGTTTTAGAAAAAACACACTTTACAAGTTGTGCTGAGTACGTAACAGTTGTAAATAAAGATGTGCTGTACCAGTTAAAAAACCACTTGATCGCAGTACCCCCAAATGGGGAG
This sequence comes from Gavia stellata, assembly GCF_030936135.1. Lineage (NCBI taxonomy): Eukaryota > Metazoa > Chordata > Aves > Gaviiformes > Gaviidae > Gavia > Gavia stellata. The sequence goes on along the minus strand of NC_082608.1, from coordinate 6,567,062 downwards.
GGGCTCCCCATCTGACAACAAAATTGGCAGATTTTTAACTCACTGTTCAGTACCAAGGGTCAAAATCTGTGCAGGTTTTGATCACACCCCACAGCTTTAATTATGAATCTCAAAGCAAAAGTCAGGTTTTCCCAGATTTAGTGCTTTCACTGTGTAAGATCATATCCAACCCAAAGATTTAGCTGCCTGATCAGCTATGATCGTATCATCTCCAGGACTATAAAACAACAGTGAAAACTGCAGCAGTACTTGTGGTTCAATGATGAATAACATGGGAATGTTTTCATTATGCATGAAAAGTGATAATTTCAAAACTCATAGTCATACTCCTCAAAAAAAAAAATAGAAAAGTACCAACAAAACCTTTGATACACTCAAATTTGATATATGTTCCAAAAAATGTTTACAAAAAAATCATATGAATTATAAACTTCCTGAGCAATGGACAGAAGCTGGAATGTTCTTCTGCAAACTCTTAAGAATTGAATATTTCATACTCTACTGTTGAACAGCTGCAGCCTAAACTTGCAGTATAAAGGTTCCCATAACAGGATTTTCAAATAGTCCCTAAGTTGTCCAAGGCTAAAAATCTCATCGATGTTCCATTCTGTTTTAGATGCTTTCTAGTGTCACCAGTGGGTACAACATAGACTAGGGACTTACGCTACTGAATCGTCTTTTAAAATACTTCTCTCTCTTTTCATTTTCTCATAATTATTTTCCTCAACACAGCTAAGAAACACACTAATTTGCAACATTGCGTAAACTGAAAAAATTAAGTGGAAAAGTTTGTTCTGTAATTCTGTGCGGTCATCAGCAGCAGACACCTGGCACTTTATGAATGATTCCCCCAATGTCTTTTTATAGATGCAAAGATGGTTCAGTATGTTTTTTTCACTTTTCTGGGGACAGGAGTGTAAAATAATGTGAAATATGTTGCCCAGTTCTATATTCAGACGCTTCTACTAAAACTTTATGTATATCAAACGTAGCCTTCAATACGTGGATTATAACTAGATGGAACCTGGGGCATTTCTTCTCATTTCTTAATCTCCAAATATATATAAAATGTTTACTGTAAGCTCATAAATACCTAATAATGCATAGATAGATTTCCAGTTCTTTGGAATTAATGGTTTTCAATCTGTGAGTCAAGTTTTTAGTACCATGTAACAACTGGGAAAAAATTCAGGAGAAAGGAAGACAAGGAGTACAGACCATTTAGATAATTACAGTTCTCCAGGGAGAGTAAATTTTAAGAGGCTCAGTAATGAAACTTCAATTATCAACAATCTAAGCAAAAGCATTTTTCCTCTTCTATGTTTTGCCTGATTTTGTGGTAATTACTGGTGATGATGATTGGTGTGGATCACTGTGCTATATCTTAGTGAGGCATCCTCTTTTCCACAGTACATAATACAATAGATAGTATCCCAAAATACCAACAATTTGTCTTCAGTGAAGTAAAAATCTATCTTACAACCTCCTCACTGTTCTAGATCCTCTGCAGTATCTATGCTTAGAGAATAAAATAGAGAAAAGCAATCCTCTGATAACATTTTCAAAAAGCAAGGAAGTGTTGGCTTTCAACAGATTGTAAATGAATGAGGTAATTTTGATACTTCACTCCTATCAAGCTGTAGTTTCCTTTTTAAAGGTCATTCTTTGCCAGTGGTCAACTCCTTACTTTCAGCACGTCCTCTTAAGCTATTCTGACAAAGCTAACATATACATGACAATTAGCACAACATAAACATGACAAATAAGACTTTAGATATTATTGCACACTGACAGACCCTAAAAATATCCAGGAAACTGAAGGTTGGATGAAATTTCTGAAGACAGACATGGAATCTACAGCAGGCCAAAGCATCCCCTGTCAGCCCCAAGTAAGAATAGAGAAAAGAAGTAGTCATGACATTGACAGACTCTTTTAAATGTTGTGACCTTAAATTAGCCTACTCCAAGTTTAAATAGGGGACACACAGTCAAAAGAACTATTGTCTATGTAAAAAGTAGGTTTTACTCTAATGACCTGGGTCTCAGTTCTGCATCATCAAGGACACTGACAGTAGAAGACTTCTCTCTAAATGCCTAGATTTCAGAAAATTCCTCCTGAAATACATTTTTTTCTATTAAAGGTCAGTAATTCAAGGCAAACTGAAAGCAGAGAACATGAAAAATGTCCTGCAGGAGGAAAGAGAAAATATATAAAATACCAGCCAGAGGCAGACACCCAGGAACATGAGATAAAGCAATGCGCTAAACGTTAAGAGCTCATTATCTTTTCTGTTGTTCTGGGTGTCTGCATCTAGCTCATTGTTAAGTTCTTCCTTTTATCCATTTTGGGGTCTGTGGTCATGATTTCATTCTGCTAACTCCTGGTCAGGGACACAAAGGAAAAAAAAAAAAAATCCAGAACCTTTTACCAAATACGAAGAACACAGCAATGATGTTAGAGCATCAACAAGCAACAGAGAACTTCAGAAAACAGATGTTCAAGCAATTCTTGAACACCCTTTCTCCTATTCTCAGCATTTCGCTCTGAGGACAAAGATCATCTTACTATTAGATCAGCTGAGTCATGCAACTTGGTGAGCTGTTTTAGGTGCTTTCTGCTTCTTTTTTTTATGAAAAAGCCTCTTCATGGAATCAGGGAAGTTATACAGTCTTGAACTCTGTGCACATGACTTTCAATTCAACATCACAGCTTCTGGTCAGTTTGATCTCTTCACTTACACAGCTTCTGATGATTTCAGTGCTTGTGTTCTTTTGTATAGCTGCTGATAAATACTCCCCTTAATTCTCCTTCCCACCTATAGACTCTGCATATAGCAGTACCTTTTCCACTCTCAAATAGATACACATAGTCACCTTCTGTCTGAGTGGATACTAGCTGAGGAAATCAAAAGGAAAAGTTACCATTATTTTTATATGCGAAGTCTAATCTTTAGTATTCTGTACACAATTACAGTGGAAAAATCTTTTCCTGCTTTTATTAAATAGCAGAACTGTACAGCAAGCCTTGAGAAATCTGTATATTAACGTATTGGTATTGGGTATTTTTAACAAGATACACAGAAAAAAGTTCAATATCTTTAAATGAATAACATACTTGCATGTGTAATCTGGTTACCTTCTAGTAAAATGAATCATGCTACTACGTATCAAAAAGCGATGTAGAGGATGGTTTTCAATTTCTGTATTCCGTAAGGATGATGCAAGCAATGTAACATTCTGGAAAACATTGCAGTTAGATTCTAAATTACTTTACAGTGCTTAAGCACATGAATCAAGCTGAAAAATAATCTCCCCAAAACTCATTAATCAAATCAAGTATAAAACATTCCTTTACTAATGCTGTCTGTTCCATAAAATGTGTATACAGGAGGCTTTCTTTTTTTCTTCTTTTGTAACTGTTTCATAACATTGAAGAAATATACCCAGCACTGCTAGCCTTAGTTCCAGTAAAAAAGTACCATGAAAACAAACTTGTAATAAAAAGACTAATTATTAGTAGGGATGTGTGAAGGAGCTTATAGAAGCAAAGGTGTACCAAACTTTGCAGGTCCAACTTCTTAAGGAGTTACAAAAAAAAAAAAAAAATCTGTGTGCAATCCACATAGTGCATTTCACTCAACCTGAGTTTTTCTGAGTTTCAGATTTTAAAAGAAAATAAAAACTGAAAGTGAAACTCAGCTTGAGAGCACTAGATTTTATCTTGTTTTACATCAAAACCTAACAAAACTGTGAATTTTTCTTGCTTTCAGCATGAAACTATAAATCACCTCAGGTTTTCTCAAACATTTAATTAACCTTAAGGTCAGTTCCTCAGGGTTAAATGCTGTTGTCACTGGAGAAAATGGGTTTTTTGCCATTGACTTCAGTGCAATCAAGCTTTGGCCTGTAGTGAATTATTTAAGTGAGGCCAGTTAGTATGGGCTGGGGAATACCGTAAAATAAAACTGGATAATTCGTAGGATTAAAGTAAAAAACCAGGAGATAATACTTAGAATTTATTATTCAACTATCTCTATTGATCAGATTTTCTAGTTAGTGAAGAATTTGAAATCTGACTTTTTTTCCAGATTCCTCAACATCTTAAAAATATTCCATTAGAAAGGTTCACAAACTAGGCCAATTTTCCAAATACTTTTGACTGATACCAAACACAGTGGTAGGAAAAATTATTGCAATAATTTTTCAAATTCTCGATTGCATTCAAGATAGAAATTCTAAAATAATGGTTTTGAGGTGGAAAGGAGAGAAAGCATAACTTAGGATTTGGGTATTTCAATCGCTAGTGCTAGCTTTTGCTGTAGATAAGTACTTGGAAATGCAGGTAGGCACTAGAAAGATTTTAGAAAATATTTTAGATCCTACTCAAAGTCCTAGTATGTGCCTAACTGTGTATTAGATGCTTGGAAAGTATCACTTCAAGCCCTTAATCAAACCCACAAAATAGATGTTGTAAATGAACCAGGCAGGTACCAACAGACAGATATGGAAGTGATTAACACAATCCAGAGCTTTAATGGAAGTCTTTCCAGTGATCACTATGGGAATCTCAATTGAGCCCGGAGGCCCTGATTCAACAAGGCATTTAGGCTCCTAACTTCCCATTGATTTCCCATTTAAATTAATGGGAAGTTTGGCCCTAAATACTTCATTAAACTTAGGACTAAGTAATTAGGCTTTGGTGATATTTTCAGCACATTGCGTTCTTGATCACTTACAGAATTATTGGAAAGGGTTACTTTGTATTAGAGATTTCAAGTTATCTGTTGGTAAAAGCAAAAACACTTGTCACACTTTTTCAATCTTTACTGTGTGTGGGTATGCCCTAGAATGTCAAAGAATAGTAGCTATATGCGCCCCTCCCTGCAATTACATATATGCCTTCCTCCATCTGTATTTTCCAGATCTGTCTTACAGGCAACCGTACTGTAAATCAACACATTACAAGAAGGATACGAAGTTTTATAACACGAAAGAAAGTTACAAAAGAAGTGCAAATCTAGTCCCTGTATATTGAAATTGAATCCTGAATATATCTTATCATAGCAAAGGACACTAGAAGGGGACTCCAAGGCTGTTACAAGATTCTGCCTGCTTTTCTGAGAGGTGCGGGAAGGTATCACTACATATAGAAGGGCAGCTTGCTCTGTGGACGTGTCCATACTAAACAACATATAGAGAGCTAAATTTCTTTGCTTGCAAGTTTCATACAACCTTCTCCTGGAGAAGCTGGCGACTCATGGCTTAGACAGGTACACTCTTCGCTGGATAAAAAACTGGCTGGATGGCCGAGCCCAGAGAGTTGTGGTGAATGGGGTGAAATCCAGTTGGCGGCCGGTCACAAGCAGAGTCCCCCAGGGCTCAGTTTTGGGACCGGTCTTGTTTAATATATTTATTGATGATCTGGATGAGGGGATCGAGTGCTCCCTCAGCAAGTTTGCAGATGACACCAAGTTGGGTGGGAGTGTTGATCTGCTGGAGGGTAGGAAGGCTCTGCAGAGGGATCTGGACAGGCTGGATCGATGGGCCCAGGCCAATTGGATGAAGTTCAACAAGGCCAAGTGCCAGGTTCTACACTTTGGCCACAACAACCCCATGCAACGCTACAGGCTTGGGGACGAGTGGCTGGAAAGCTGCCTGGTGGAAAAGGACCTGGGGGTGTTGATCGACAGCCGGCTGAATGAGAGCCAGCAGTGTGCCCAGGTGGCCAAGAAGGCCAGCGGCATCCTGGCCTGTATCAGAAACAGTGTGGCCAGCAGGAGCAGGGAGGTGATCATGCCTCTGTACTCAGCTCTGGTGAGGCCGCACCTCGAATACTGTGTTCAGTTTTGGGCCTCTCACTACAAGAAGGACATGGAGGTGCTGGAGCGTGTCCAGAGAAGGGCGACGAAGCTGGTGAGGGGTCTGGAACACAAGTCTTATGAGGAGCAGCTGAGGGAGCTGGGGTTGTTTAGCCTGGAGAAGAGGAGGCTGAGGGGAGACCTTATCACTCTCCACAGTTACCTGAAAGGAGGTTGCAGAGAGGTGGGTGTTGGTCTCTTCTCCCAAGTGACTAGTGACAAGACTAGAGGAAATGGCCCCAAGTTGCGCCAGGGGAGATTCAGACTGGATATTAGGAAAAATTTCTTTACTGAGAGAGTAGTGAAACATTGGAATAGGCTGCCCAGGGAGGTAGTGGAGTCACCCTCCCTTGAGGTATTCAAGGAGTGTGTGGATATGGCATTGTGGGATGTGGCTTGATGGGCATGGTGCTGTGTAGTGTGGGTGGGTTGTTTTGGGGTGGGTTGTGGTGTGTTTTGTGGGTTTTTGTTTGTTTGTTTGTTTGGTGTTTGTTTGTTTGTTTTTTTTTAATGTTTGGACTTGATGATCTTACAGGTCTTTTCCAACCTTAGTGCATCTGTGAAAAAGAACATACATTGCATAGAAATTGTATACATACATTCAAATACACATTTCATTTAGGAATATATGATGATGGTGTCTTTAGAGATTGCTATTTTCCATATACATAGTTAAAATTATTGATGATTATATTAAATCACTCCTAGGTCAGTTTTCATACTCATCTCTACTTTTCTTCTTCATTCCTGTGCACATTTTTGTCCAAATACATTGTATTTGTATTTACCTACTAAATATGTACTATACTCTGAAAAAAAGTAGCATATATATCCTAAACAAGAAAGAAATTTCTTCAAGTAAAAATTGCAGTTTCAATTTCTAGGCTATTTTAGATACACACATACGAGGCTGTAGGAGAGCTGGTAAAGCCCTGTGTCACTTAGGTCCAAGACGCTACAAATTCTGTGACAGCATAAGTTCATTGTTATTTTTAAATTGATAGCTGAGAGAACTTTGATATATTTAACTTTATGTGGAATTGAATACAAATTTGCATTCTACCTCTAGTTAGGAACCTACATCAGGATTTATAGGATTGAAATTTAAAAAAAAAAAAAAAAATCAACAGCCTCTATGATATAACTTTTGCTAATTAAATTCCCAATCTGGACAAATATTAGAAGCCATTGGGAAAAGAAAAGAAGTTTTACTAGATTTTTCTGTGAAAATAGAAGGCAGTGGAACTGTTAAATGTTGACATTTAGCCTGGCATATTTAGGTAATAGAGTTGCACCTCATCAGAAGGAATCATATTACCTATTACAATACCAAAATAAACCATGCTGATGTCTTTCAGTTTATATCTGCAAAAAGATGAGGTTCTAGAATAAAGCATGAGATATATTAATATAAGTGTCATACATAATTATAATAGTTTTAAGACATGCTTTGCTAAATTAAAGCTCTGTGATTAAATTCTCTAAGTATGTTGGGCTGTTTTTTTTAAAGAGCAAAACCAGAGTAAGTTCAGGGATGTGTTTCTTTTTTCTACTACATTTTTATGTAGAATCAAAAGTTTTCTTCTTCCATCACAGGTAACTACAGTTGCTGTGGGAGTTAGAAGCATGATACAGTTTAAAACAATCTGCTGATCTAAATTTTGTGGGCAAATATGTACAGAACTATAGACGCTATCTACTGATACTCGGCTCTTAAAAAAACTTATAAATAATGATTAATTATTTTTTTATGCAGACTGCAGTGAAAAGCCAACTAAAAGTAGTTTAAACTGATTACCCCATTTCATTTTAAAAGCAATGGGGATGGATTCTTGATTTTTTTTTAAATGCAATGGGCAGAATTTGTTTTGCTGTAGAGTAAATATGCTAGCAGAGCTCACTCTTGAGACAAACATGTCTGATTTTGCTGATCCTGCATTCTTAATGGGTTATAATTCAATGTGATAGCTATGATTTTTGACATTATGGGATCTGGTTCAGATCATAAAGGGTATACAAATCAACTAATATAGATTAAATGCTATGGTGGTCCATAACTGTTAAATGGGGTCATGGTTTCTAACTAGCTAATAGACTCTTATGTACTAAATTATTTCATGGAATTCAGTACCATCTATTCATCATAAGATTGACATGCATAATCTTAGGCAATTAATTTTAAAATTGTTCCCTCTTCTTGCTTCTGGTTTGGATGCATTGTTACTAAGACAAATTACTTAGCTAGTCTTCAGTGCTAACACTACTAATATTTTTAATTAGCAGTGGACTCTGCATGGCAACTTACTATTCTAAGTGGGAATGAAAAGAAAACAGTAGGATTTTAGTCTCCTTAACTGGTTAGAAATAACAAGTGTTCATATTGTATCACAAAAACTTGTTGCTACTCAACAATGACTTCCCACATAATCAGTCTGTTCTTTTGAGGCAGTCATGTGAGAGGAATTTGACATCCTAATACACACAGTGAATTAGGGTTCTGAGTAGCACAGAATATCTTCAATGTCAGTGGACATTTTATATGAAGCTTGGAGAACAGAGTTTTGTTCTGACACATTAAAAATTAGCAATAGACTTACTTTCAAGAATAAAGCCATTATAAACTGTTACATTGTTGTCAGCAGTCCAATTTCATAACGCTCTTTAAGGAAAGTGTGTAATATCTTCAAGTGTGTTGAGAGGCAAAGTCACTGACCATTGCCAGGTTCCTGTTCCCTTTTCCTTACACCAAGTAGTCAGAGTAGTTATGTAGTACTGTGCAGTGGTTTGCAAAAGAGACCCTTTAAAAAAAACAACATATCTAGGCAGATAAAGACAGCCATGGAGACTTGAATTGAAAAGTCTAAATGCTTTTCTAAATGGAAATCCAAGTAATTCTGACAGATTTATTATAAAGTCAGATAATGTTCTGTATCACATCAATAGCCTGATTTCTCATGTTAAACCTGAGATTTGGTAGGTAAATGTTGGAGCCTAGCGACACTACTGGGGAAGGGTGAACATTACCTATGTACTTAAATTGCTTTTAACGAGAATAAAATAAGGTCATTCTAAGGTGAACTGCATATGGGCAATAACACTGAAGAAGGTCCATCCTACATCACCAAACACTGCCATTTAATAAGAGATGCTAGTATTTTTGAATGGAGGCTGGGGTAGAAAGATGCCCCTCTCTCAATGCTCAGTTGAGAAGTTCAAAGAGTTGTTCTTTAGAACTCATCCATCAGTCTATGTTTCTTAATCCAAGTAGCATAACATTTACATTTGGATTACTCCAGTAATTCTTTACTTCTTAAGAAATCAGAATAAAAGCTGGGTTTTATTTTTTCTAAATCAACACGATGACAATAATGGGTAGACCAGTAAATAAATAGAATGGATGACATCCTGATATGTATTGTGTAAATAATGATTGTTGGAGAAGTTTATAAATGCTTTAGGAGAAGTTTATAAATGCTTTACTCTACTGGCTACTTGACTTTTATAAACAACACACAACAGTTCAGAATAACTATTGTTACTGGCAAGAAGGCCCATACAGAAAATTAATGTCATAATGAAAGGAAAAGAAAAAAAAAACACAACAGCAAATAAATGAGAAAAAACAGAGAAGAAGTGATAAAACTTGATGAGGAGACAGAGCAAGCAGAGAGAAGAGACTAGCTATTTTTTTATACGGTGATAAACACACTCATTGCCCATGTTACTCTGCAGTTCCATCACCAGGTTTGGAAAGTGTTAAATGAAACACTTAGGTTTCATTTTGAAAATTTATGAGCTTCATCAGGATCTCTCGATCAAATCACAGATTTGTGTATATTGTTATCTGGCACAGATAATCAATAAAAACGTGAAAGAGAGTTAACTCACTATAGAACACTTGGGAGGTCTATAATGTCCCTGATAAGACTGTACAACACCTATTAATACTGATGGAAGTTAGGAACATGCCTTGACAAGAAAAACAGACTCCTCTATGCTTTTATGTTTGAAAACTCTATGGAAATGCCAGAAAGTTATGTTTGACAGCTAAAAGCTCAGCATTATCACATCTGATCTCTTCTGAATGACCTCAGTACCAGGTTAAATATTGCTTTCTAGTACTACTGAGAAAAATATTTACAGACTTTTGTTGGAGACATGTTTTCCTGTTTAAAAAAAAACACTTTAAAAATGAATGTTGCAATGACCTGGTAAGAAGGCGGGGCAAGCAGGGACTGTGAGTTATACTTAGCTGCTGCAGTTGGTTGCTGCTCTGAAGCGGTAACTGAGATCAGCATTGAGTAGCAGATAGAGAGCAACTTGGGAGAAACAGTAGGAAAAGTTCACTTTTTATCTATCACTTTTTGTAAAGTGAGGCAAAATAAAGAATCAAGCTAGACAGAAGATTCTAGCTTTTTGTTGTGGCTAAATTGTCTTGGGTTTTGTTACAGCTAAATTGTCTTGCTGTTGTGAATCACTGTTGGGTTTAGGGTGGATTCAGAAGGAAGGAAAATATGTCTCTTCAAAGTGTTGCACACCTGTCATCTAAACATAAGATGGAATACAGTGAGGGCAAACACGGTACCCACGAGGTTTGGGTTAAGCTAGTAAAACCGTTATAGCTTTGTAATTCAAACAGTTTATAATGAAAGTACCTCAAACTTATTTTTGTTTTGGTTTTAGTTATGTAAAAATAAGGCTTACTCACTGAATAGGTTTTTCCAGTCCCACACATCTCTTGTTAAAATATTGATATAAATGTTGTGCTGCTCCTCCTCTCTCCTCATACACACGCAGTACAGAGGTCAACACGCGGAAGACGTGCAGAGTTATTTCAGCTGCTCTGCACTACCTTACATGCTCTGCTAAGCATATCGACAATTTGGCCAATGCAGTAGAATATGCAAGAATGGGGAGGACCCTGCCCCCCGCCCCTTCCTCCCCTCCCCTGGCTTTCTGAAGTTATTCTCTCTTAAGCTGTAAAACTCAAATGCCTAAGATAAATAAACAACTTCTGAGTTCATCATCCTGGTACTTGGAGAAGTTTAAAAGTGTTCCAAGAAGCAGAGGCATTTCATCCTTGGTTCCAGCACTCACCTTACTAACATACACATTAGAAAGAATTGAGACTTTAATTTGAAAACAGAGCAGTGCTCTGCATTTGTATGTTTGCTTTGGTGGATGAGGGGAGAAGACTGACGGCAAGCATTATTTGCTGGGTTTTGAAGCCTTTTTGGACTTTGATTGGATGGATTCACTTGAAGTTAATAAGTTTGCCAAGAAGACCTTTAGCTGTCCTGCATATGATTCCCTGCTATTTTTAATATAAATGTAGTATTTTAAATCCATCTCTTGTGTCCTAAACCAGATTTTGTCTTAAGCAGCTGTGCTTAAATTGTAAAATGTCACCCTTGTGTCTGGTTTCACATCTGGCAACACCCAGCTAACAGTTACAACGTACTTAGAGTAACTAAATGAGGTTTTAAAAAAGCCAAAATTATATATAAAGAACAAATTATTAAAACAGTATTTTGTTTTCCAACCAAATTTTGCAGAAACTTTGTAAGTAGTTGGGCTGTCCAGTTATTTCTGAAGGTGTTGATCAAAATAAGTACATGCTGAGGAAAGTAAAGGCAGGCTTGTAAATGGGTGGGGACTGGGCAACGTTAAGCTACCGTAATTACTAGTCAGCAGTATGTCTCCACTTTGATGTCAACTATATGCTTTCTTTTGTGTCTCAGGGAGGAAGAAACTTCAAAAGCTTTAATTTCAAGACAATAAAGTGCCTTGCTAATATATGTACAGACTTTAACTGCAAATGGAAATTTTTAGTGTTAAAGATAGTAGGTGGGTTAGGACTAAACGCTCATTTTGTGTGTTGTTTATATAACACAGCCACAAAAGATACAAATATATTACTTATATGAGTACCATATAAGGTATAGCTTATGAAAAGAATAATGATGGAAATTTTTACTGATAAATATACGTATTTCTCTCTATAATTTTGTATATGTATGATACAAATCATTTTAAACATGACAGAATCTTATAATTATGAACAATTCTATTGACTTATAAAATATATAAAGCTGCATATATAAAGAAGATGGCCATGACGCACTGTCATTCATAGTGAGAAACCATACCAACTTGAACAGTTTTGAACAAGTATAGATATCAAAAGACTTTGGCAAACTTGTTTTTTTTTAATTAAAGAGTAAGGATCTGACAATGAAAACCTGCTATAAGACTGATATTAATGCAATTCTTTCTAATAACTGTATTAGACTTTGGCTCTATCCTCAAATAATAAATAAAACATATATTAATCATACATCTCTCATAGTGCTTTCTTTTTAGATCTTGAATGTGTACAGGAGGGAGGGTTAGGAAAGAGTACAAGAGAAACCATTTGTTCACACAGCTGTACAAAGAGCTTGTTTTGGTTCAACTGCAAATTTACTGCACAAGCTGAGATAACTGAAGAGGAAAAGGTGTACTTCTTTCAGTAGGAATGAGCATTCAGCATGAGAAAGATCTGAAAGAAATATTTCATTTTCAGAAAGCTTTTATAAAACTTAGCAGAACTTCCAGGGTAACATCTAGCAGAAGGTGATATAGCAGAGGATGGCACTCTTTCAGAAGACAGGAAACACAAGTTCAATCCCGCCCTCTGCCTGACAGGATTCAAAGGTGAATTTCCCTTTTCCCAGAAGAGAAACCTAAAAACCAGATTATATGTCATTCCAAAGTGGGAATGGCTGAGTAAAATAATTAAACAGATATCGAAAGTCTCTTGAGTGGTTGGTATAGCCAAGTTTCACTTTAGTTTTTCAGTCTGACCAAAACAGATTACTCTTACGGCTCTACACATAAATGATCTGGATTCCAATCCCTTTTCCAGTTAGCATTCAGTTTACTTTATCTACTGTTCATACTGTGGAGGTTTTTTGTCTACATTCATCCATGCAGCAAAAAGCAATGTCAGCTGATGTATTTCACATAACACTACAGAACGCCCTCGATTCTCATCTGTGCATAGTTAACAAAGCAGTGAAATGGGTCCTGTCCAGGCATCCTATTAGTAAGGTGACTATTTTTCTTTAAGGACTAGTTCACAAAATGCTGATAAATCCTAATCCTGGCCATTTCATAAAAGGCTTGTTGTAGTATCTAACACATCAAAAAATTTAAAACACACTTTTCAGAACCACTTCTGTTTATATATCATATCTCCTCAACTGTTGTGGTCAGTTATCCTGTCTTCTATGAAAATATGGCTGTTTTAAAATCCTGCTGAAGAAACCTCCTGAAGAAACATTTTCTGAGATATGAAGGCTATTATCTTCTGTGAAGCAGATTTGCAGAGGTTCTTTCTTCATGCAACAACTCATGTCACTCCAAGGCAAATAGCAGAAACAGCAGAATTGTTTCTGAGTAGAAAACTGTCCTTCAACAGTACCTAAATTTCTCACCCATTTTTACCAAGTACTTTTGTGCTTCCAAAATTATGTTAGACTCTCTAATTGCACTGTACGAAAGGGATTCAGGATCAGCTCTGTTTATGCAATACTAGAATTCAGTAAGCGTTACAAAGAAATAGAATTTTAAATTAAGGTGCCATTTGACAACGGTTATGACTGGCCCAGATACTGCCCAGGTCTGCACACATCTGGAAAAACTGCACAGCAGCTGCACAGTAAAGATGCTCAATTTTTGTCAAAATGAAAATAAGCTAAAATGAAAGCTTCAGGCTCACCAGTTTTGCTTTATATGGCGTTATGGGAACACTGAACTGCCTTCTCAGTTAGTTATTTGTGAAAGCTAAGAGCTTTGGTGGAGATTTCTTAGGTCCGATAAAGCACTTCAAGTCCTCCAAGACAAAACACTCATTGATCCCAACTACGTAACTACAGAACAAATAGGAATTCTGCCTGAAGGACCGAGCAGGGCCTGCAAGGCTGGAACCTAAGTATCAGAAGTCTAATATGGAGATTTAGGTTGCAAATATTTACCAGGATTTCTGCTTTCAAATTTAATGACAAATTTTTAATAGATGCCAACAGGAAAGCTCTCGTATTGCAGGAACTAAACAGATCACAACTTTTCAGAAGCCCTTTAATTGCGGCTTACTTTTGTGCCAGCTGTTGTGTTCATACTATGAACGGAAGAAAACAACTCTGGGGTGGACATTTAATTCTGTCTCTCTTGATAGCAAACATTAACCACTGGCCTGCTATCGGACCACCTGCAATGTGTTAGTCATTACAGAGGTCACTGTTACTGAACATTTTAAACTGTGAATAGCTTCAGTTTAAATTAGGTGTAAAAAAAGTCATTTCCTTTCAGTGATAAACTAAAACACCTGCAGCACAGCTCAAGTTTACCATGAGAGATATAAACTCTCACTCTGAAGTTGTACTGTTCAAGGACATACAAACCCACAGTTTTATAAGATAAAATCTTTCTAATCTAAATTATTACTGTGTTGCCAGATTAGGTGATTACATGCACAACTACTTCCCTAGATTGCAAGTTACTCTTTGCTTTACTAGGAACAAATGACATCTTCTGTTGTTGATATATTACATGACTTTTCTCCTCAAGTCACTCATAATCTAGTTTTCCTTTTTGCTAAAAAAAAAACCAAAACCAAAACCCACCCAAAATCCAAAACAAACAAACAAACATAACAAAAAGAGTATTTGCTATGTCTCTTCCTTGTTTGTGCTGTCCCTTCTCTATTATAAAATAAGAAACATTGTATTTTAGTTCCAAAGGTGACCATATTGCAGATCTAACTGCTAGAGGCACTTACTGGTATTTACTTGTAAATTTTCAAAATGTATTTAAAAGGCTTATCTCAGTTTTATTTTACATGTTTTCCCTGAGAACAAACATGGGCAGAGATCGGGAACGTTTATTAAAAAAACCCAACCTCATAAAAGTTCTACTTTCAAGGATCTTTGTTTATATAAATTCAGCTGAGGCATCTAAAAGTAGCTTGAGTGCTGGGCTCTAATGGCCAGATATTTACCCCAGAATTCGCACGCACTTGAGATCTGCATGCATGTATCCATCTTTTCCCTGAACAGAACAGGTGCTTGAAGGTGGATATCTTCAGAAGAGAACTTAGACATTCCTTGCATCTCTGAACCAACATATCTCTGCAGAGGATTTCTCCTCTCTCTCTACTTTTGTCCACATACTTTCTTCTAGTCATGCAAAAGAACTAGAGAATCATGTGTCTTTGAACACGTGTAAACTACGGAATAATGAAAGTCAGTTTAGTCTTTAGACTTCTTTAAAGCTATTTTCACTTTTACTAAATATAAAATAATCTGTTTTAGTGTAACTCATACTGGTGAAAGAAAGAAGCAAGGAGTTAATCATTCATATTCCAGTTGGTTGCTTTTTTCATCATGTTTAAGTTTTCTGGGCCATCTGAGTGGGAATTATATTATCAGACTCTATTTGCAATAGGTTCTGTGAGCCATGTTCAGAAGTGATGTGCAACAGGGGCAATAAGAGAAACAATTAGGAGATCAGGTAAATAATAAATTTATACAGTAGTATACACATTGACATAGATGATACCAGTCTATTCTCCATCTACTCTTGGACAGATTATACTAACTTCCAAATTTGACCATGTGACATTTTTAAAAAGAAATATGTGAAAACAAGATATTATAATGAAAAGGTGCCTAAAACTAAAGATTGTGAAATATCCTGACTGAAAATCTAGCTCTTCAGACTCTGTATTCCACACCTAATCCACAAGATGTTTGTGCCTCAGTTTTAATCTCAAAAAACTATCTGTACAATTCAAAACTGTTTGATTACATGGTACATGAAAACAAGAGAGAGAAAGGCTGGTGAGGTACTCATTTATCTTCACTTATGACTTTCTTCACACATTCAAACACTGGATTAAATTTAATTCTCAGTCTGACATACTAATTCACTACTTTAACGGACTCATTTGTGGGTCCATTCTCTCAAAACTTGCTGAGATTGCAATTTACAGCATTTGTTTTCCAGCAGTCTGTATAGTATAAAGTAACTTTGAAAACTGCAAGGTTTATTTTAGCTGAGCTCCCACCATGCCCTACAGAAGAATCAAAACTATAAACCTGATTATATTTCTTCTCTCCCAAAAATCTTGCAAAAAATCCTGAAAAAGTTGAAAAATACTATTAAGATATAAACAACAGAAAAGAATGA
The DNA here is from genome assembly GCF_030936135.1 of Gavia stellata. Lineage (NCBI taxonomy): Eukaryota > Metazoa > Chordata > Aves > Gaviiformes > Gaviidae > Gavia > Gavia stellata. The sequence goes on along the minus strand of NC_082608.1, from coordinate 6,550,974 downwards.
GATTTGGAAATTTTCAGGAAGCAGTATTCTGGTCTTAGTATTGTCCTACCTACCACTGCTGCCTTAATAAATGCCACTTATGAAGAAAAGCAACACAATGAGCACTGCAGAGGTTAGTTTTAAATATCAGAGATAAGTCACCAAGGGATCCATTTTCCTTAATGTTCCAGTATCTTTTTGCCTCCTCAGTAGTTAACTGGACTTTGCCAAATTGTAACAGCTGAGTGTTTGACCTCTAAATTTTCATGTGTGTTTCTGTTTGTGTATGATGTAATTAAGACTTTTTGCTTTCCATAGTCCAACCTGTTATTATCAGTCATTTCTCTAAAGACAAAGTCTGCCTCCCAAGTGGCTTCTTTCAATACACCATAAAACTGAGTACTGGTGTGCTAACAGAAACGACTGCTCTAATGTGGGAACCACCTAACCTTTTCCCAGTGTCACATCAAACAGCATGTTATGTGGTCATTGACAGCTTTCCTGTGCTGAAGCAAGCCTACCATGTAGATAATAAAATACTGAAGACCATTAATAATATTCCCACAATTTTCTCCAGGCAATGACTGTCAAATGAATGACCACACATTTTGTAGATAATGGTCCAGGAAATATTGCACAACACAGCTGCTTTTGGGAAGTCATGTTTGTAGAACACAAGATGAACACTTAACATATTTGACCATTTCCAGGCAACTCCTAATTCTCTAAATAGGTGCTTATAATTCCATAATATATTTATGTCTAAGAAAAATAATACCTCAGTAGCTCTACTCTTTTTGTAAATGTAACAAGTTTTGTAAGAAGAGGAATAGTGTCCTTTGATCTGTTTTAACATTTGAGTAGCCAAAACCATCCAAAGTCATTGAAAATGGCTTTTGAAAACAATAAATGACCAATAAAAAGCAAGCAAAATATTTATATGTATGAGAATTTCATCAATACATATTCACCAAGTAAATTATTATAATTTGAAATGAGCTCAAACCAAACTCATCATATGCAAATGCCCATGTATAGGTTAAACAAAAAAAGGAAATAAATAAATAAACTTTTATTGAACATTATTTCTTTCTGGGGAAAATTTGAAAAAAAAAAAAAACAAAACCACAGAAAACATATAATGTACCAAGGAAGTACATGGTGCTCAGCACACTCAAAGAAACGGGCTCTGTATCTTTGAGTCACAATCAGTTTTTGGCTTGCCTCTGAAAAATGTGAAAGACTTATTGGAAAGCCATAGACTGATCATCAAATATTTAGAACCTGCAAATGCGTAAATAGGGAGAGCAATCCCAGAAGATGGTCTGGCTTTCTATCCTCTCCTTAAAGCCAAGAGATTTTTCTTATCTTTGAAATGCCATTTTCTTTATCTTTAAAATACCAATTATTTCTTCCATTTACCTTCAGAATAAAATCTCCTAATCCACTGCAGGAAAACAAACCCCTCTTTCGTTACTGAAGTTGCTTCCACAGTTACGATCCTCCTACGTAGTATGTTCGTAGTAATTTTAAATATTACATACAAAGCATGCTAACACCTTACACGATTACTGCTATCAATTTTTTCCTGACTCTAACCTACTGCTTACTTCAACACTTTCAACTTCTTGAATGAAATGGACACAATACACAGAACTGCACCACTGCAAGGAAGCTCATGAATAATCCTGCACCAAGATCTTCCTGGAGGGCCTTCAGTGGAAATGTGCTCTACAGTTTGTATTATTTCTTAGAGCCCTCTCTCTTTTCTGCCATATTAGGCCTTGAGGGAACTGTGTAATGAGAACATCTCTGTGCTGCTCTCTAGCCATAGAAGATACAGAACCTCAGTTAGGGCAGATTTTTATTCCAGAGGCTGGGAAACTGAGCCGGTCTTTTTGTTTGTCAAACTGGCCTGTACATCGGCATTAAGTGCTAGACACAGTCTCATCCACTTAACTCAGTATGGCTCTTGGAGTAAAGCAATGCTCATTGGGCGTAAGTTTGGCCAAGAACAGGCTGATAGTTGGCAGTGATCAATAGCAAATATTTTTTCCTGTTATGGACTGGAGTCTATAAACACCAATACCAAGAATTGCTCATCAAGACTGAATACTCTTCAAACTGTGGCCTTGTGACACTACCAGGAATAAATATATACATTTTAAAACTTGACCTTATAAACATGTGCAAGAGCTCAACATTTATCTCAATACATCATGAACATTGTAAAAATATTATCCAGATTAATCTGTTGCTAATTCCAGAGAAAATCAAAAACAGCAAAATGAAGCCAGTGAAGATGTGCCTCCTAAATATATTCTCTGAACTGCAGTTGGGAATCATTTACTTACAGCTTCATTCTGTGGTCTTTGCAGCACTGATAACACTGCAATGGAGATTTTGAAATAGAGAAAGGAAGGACAGCAGCTACAAAATGAGTCTCCATATTTCTTAAAAAAATAGGCCTGTGTATTATCTGTGACACAAGAACAATCTACCTCCATTAAAAATAAAATGAACATATACAAAATATTTTAATGATATTTGAGGAATATTAATCTATAGCTGTAGTAAATCACTAAATACTGAAGTATTCCTATTGGAAACAAAATTGTTCTCAACTACAAAAAAGTTTAAAAAAAAAAAGGCAACTAAAAAAGCATCAACATCATGCTGTATGTTCTATTCAGAACAGACTGTTTCCCTAACCATGGAAAAAGTTACTGTAATTGTACTCTTGAGTAAGAATGAGCCTCTGCAGGAGCTGACCCATGAAGGTCTGCAGAATACTTGAGGCCAGCAACAGTGTAAACTTATGTTGTTGTAAACATGGCCGTTAATCCATCAAAAAAACCCCATATGGATTCCATCTTTATTTACTTCTACAAGTCCAAGTCATCGTGACATCTTTAAATACTTTAAATATTATTGCGCTAACTTATGAACTAAAAAAGGCAAAACCTGAATCCGTTAGAAGAAAAAGCCAGGCTCTTTTTTGGCTTATTACTCAACAAAAAGCAGAGTTTTCTAAACATTGCATTAAAATCAATAAAGCTGTTTTGAAAAGTTCTGTATTTCAATATTATTACAGCTGCAATAATTAAGAATTTGGCCACTACTTTCAGTCATGAAAATCCATCAATTCACATAGCTTTAATTTACTAAAGCTGTTTTATACATGCAAATTGTTTTGAAGTTTGTGTAGTGGAAAAAAACCCCACTTGGTTAAACCCATGAAATGTATATGCATAAAGTAGTAATGCACATAATACAACAAGGTGCAAAAAAAATCTCAGCATATGATACTGAAGAACTTTTATCCAATAAATATATTATATGATTACTGAAGGTAAGGATAAAAATAGATTTTAACACAGACACTTGAATATAAAGCAAAGTATATGACTGAACTGGCCATTTACCAAGAGGATTATTCCGTCATTGGAATATGATAGTGCATATCTGTTGTTACCAGTTACTGTCAATGCTAGCGGTTTCCCTGGTATTTTAAACCAATTTAAGCCAAAGCTTCTAGGGGTCTAGCTTGCCCCTGGCCTTTGCCAAGTCTCTCCTCCCTCTTCCTTACATACCAACACTCATATTCCTGGGACTGCACAGTGAGTCAGTTCTGGGAACTGATATGGATAAAATATAAGCATATTAAACCAAAAAATATATATATTTCTTTTTGTCTGTCTCAGCTTCCCAAACCTCATTACTGCCTTTAAAGGCAGCACACATTTAATGACAGGAGGAGCGCAGGACTGTGATAATCTGAACTATATTGTGTTAAACATCTGTAGAATTATACCCTAATGACTTGACTGTAACTTATTTGTGTACTCAGAAAAGCAGCAGGACATCCTGGCTAGAAGTAACATCAGTATCTTCCTGATGGCCCCAGAACTTAGGCCTGTACCCCTTAGCAAATGTGAGGGAGAAGGGAGAGAATTTTAACTCAGCTCTACATGTGTTAGGCAATGGAGATGGAACAGTCTCTGTGTGTGTAGGTTCATTTGCTCATATATTCAAGGAAAATAAACATGTATTATCCAATCTGAAGAGAGAAACCTGAGAAACGATAACATAAAGATTCTTAATGCTGTTGCCTAAGAAGACATTGAACATCAATTCGCAATAAGGAGTATGTACACAGAAAAAAAAGCCAAAACAATTTTACACTGTGCAGAAATGGCACAGCAAGGGGCAGTGAGGTAATGGCCATCAACATGGCTTGAAGACAATCACATCTGGAACACTGTGTCCAGCATAGGCCACCTCACTGTGAGCGAGACCTAGAAAAATGAAGGGAATTCAGAGAAGAGCAACAAAAGAGGTGAGTGAAGGGAAAGATTTATGAGGAAAGATTTAAAAGAGGTAACACAGACTGGCCAAATAATGACTAGGTAGGGGATATGAGGCATGGTAGCAGTCTATAAATATTTCAAGAATATAAACACACAAATAAGACAAAAGAATTATCTAGTGATGTTCATGGAGTATAACAAGGAGTTAGAAGATTAATGTAAAAAGGGAAAAATGTAGTGAAAATATCAGGAAAACTTCTTGAAAGTGACTTAAACCAGTGGAAGAAAGGAAGCGATGTGTAGATCCTCTCTACCATTCAGCAAATTTTGAAACAAAATAGAACAATGCATTAGCAAGTGTACTATGGAATAGATGCCTGCATTTATGTGGAGAAGAGAACCTACAACTCTAACGTCAATAAAGTAATCTTAAATTCATTCAGTGTTAATTCACATTAAAAGCAAATTATTCATTTCCTAAACTCGCGTGACATTAACATTACGTGACTAAAATATTTCTACATGTTAATAATTTTCAAATAATAGAAGAAATGTTTGAAAATTTCTATTAATTGTCATTCCTGTAAATCTGGTGACTAAATAGATTTTGTACATAAGCTGGTACTTTTTTCAGCCTAACTTGGAAAATTTTTGAAATTGTTATTCATACAAACTGTTAGAAGAGCACTTAGGGGTTTTTGGTATTTATATTCCAGCACATCAGAAAAAGGTTATGGCCTTATTTAGCCTACTCTCCACAATTGCAGCTTAAATTACAGCTCCTACAATTCCTCTGTATTTTCCTCATTATGTCTATTAGGTTTAAACAAACTTTATGCTTATATCGGTATGAAATTACCTTTATAAAAATACTGATGTTTCATTTACATAGAAAATTTGTAATTTTAAAAATCTTTAAGGCTTCTGTTTCCCAGGAATTATGTATATTTTTATAAGATAACAATTGAGTTTGTATTATTAAAGTAAAATACATTCTCCCTTATATTACTATTTTTACCAGTTTTAATAGTAAGTGTTATTTAAATGCTGCTTTAAACCATAAAAAAAGTCCCAGTTTACTAATAATTCTTCTGATCTTAAACTAACTCATCTGTCCTAAAATAATGGTAGTTAAGATCTTATAATTTCACTTACTTCTATTAATGCTTTTATTGATCATCAGATGGAAAGTCTGTTAGTTAAAACCCAGGATCCAAACGAACAGTGAGCCAACAAGCGAGGAGATATGAAAATTAGCAAGTGTGAGCAGTAGAACTACAGAAAGAGCTATTACATTCTGCAATTTCAGTCTGTCAATATCAAGACTAAAATAGTATTTATCTTTCTATATGCGTCTGGCTACTCAAAATCAATTTGATAAAGCAGCTTAAGCTGTGTTTGTTACTAATGGAGGATGGGTGCATGCGTGTATGTGAGTGTGCACGTGTAGTTACAGATTAGACACCAAAAACTAGAAAGACTTGCAAAGAGAAATTCCTGAAAATATTTGCCAGAGTGTGCTTTCTTAGGGTCCTGTCCAACCCAAACGAGACTCTGTGGCTGTTGGCCATGGGAAGCTCAGTAAACTTCCTGCGCGAGGAATTCCAAGCAAACTGGAGTCCGTGCTCCAGCTGAAACCTGCTCTGTGGCGCAGGCCAATCTGGCCGCTTAACATGCCTTTATTGGAATATCACAAAGGAATTCATTTAGCCAACTGTATAATAAGAGCCACAGCGAGTTCTGAAAGAGGGGAATTCTAGCGTGAGCTAAAAAAAGTCACAATTTTCTTTAGAAGATCACATGTTGTTTTATTTGTTGTTCAGGGTCCAATGGCTTCACTAGAAATCCTTCTACATAGCTTGAAATTTATTTTTAACATATTCCTGTGTGAGTTTCACTTGGAGGAACTGTTGTTTTCTAACTTGGTAGCACAAAAGAAGAGCTGCTGTCAGAAGAAAAATCTAAGAAGCTGCAGAATTCCTAGACACATCATTTCTCAGCAGAAATATACTGTGTGGTCTCATAAATATATGCACAGGGGTATGTGCACATAAGTACCTAAATATATGACAGAGAGATCACAGATTATATTTAAAATGTTATTATGTGCTGTCATAAGGATGAAGAGGTTTTTGTGTTTTGTAAGAGATGCAAGAAATCATTCTCACAATGAGAATGATTTAATACAATATAATAATGAGAATTCATTAATATAATACCCGACTGTATATGAACGTCTCTTAATTTGTGTTGATAAAGCAAAGACATTTTTGCTTAAATTATACTAGTATAATTTAGGTTACAATGTAAACATCTGGTGTAACATTGCAGACTTCACAGGAGTCATATTCACAGATTTTGTGTATTTTTGCTCAAATAAGAGTATTTAACGCAAAACTTCTTATTCTTTTACTAACCTTTAGAATTAATTGTCCTCCACAAGTGATTTGAAGTTGAAACATAGCACGATACACATCTAAAATAAATATTTTACCCGTTATGTGATAATGGCTTCAGTTAAAATGTATGTAATAATTTCCCATACCCTCTGGCTTAACGTTTGATCTCCCATATGTTTCAGGTTGTGTCTCGTATACAGGACAAAGCACCTAACCCTTCCTCAGACCCCTGAATCAAGGACACAGCTTCAGTGAACAAATGTTTTTTAGCACAGTAGATGTTGGAAAGTCAGTTCCTGCCCCTCCTAAAACCATGCAGCAGTAGTATTGTATATGCATATGATGGGCATTATCTGCTGTTGTAGAGATGAAGTATAGAACCAGGGCCTAGATACCTGAAATCCAAGAAGGATCAAAACAGTAGAGTCTATGAAAACTTTACCTGACACCAAGAACACGTTAAGTATACTGAAGATAAAAATTATGAACATAACTAAAGTTTCTTTATAAAAATAATGTACTTGTTTGCATCACCATTTTAATAATATTTCTTTTTTACACTGGTTTTACCTTACTCAATTGAAATATTAGTACTTTATAGTCTTTTTCATTCCACAATTACTGCAGTTCAATTATGTTCTTGCATATGTCAGGTACACTACAGTCTAATTTAATCTTCATTACACATTGCCATATTGCAATTATACATGCTATCAGAGTGTTAACACATATTTAAACCTGTTATTCCTTTGTCACTGATTTACAAAGAGGTACCTGAAAAGAAGCAGATGTCATAATTACATGCTTATTCAGCTCATTTTATACTAAGTCTCAACGTAAATTGCAGATGAGTTAGGCATGTCCTGAAATTAATGTAGTGATAGTACACTAATGCTGTGATTCATTATGGTTTGTCAATGTGCTCCACTTCTGGAATGTGTGATAAAATTATATTAATACTGCACAGTAATGAGATTAATGAATTTGTACATGGGGAAGAATAATGGTTCCCTTTGTTAGACTATTGAAAAAATAACATATAGGTAATTAAAAAGAATTAGTCAAACTCCATACAACCCCATTTATATTAAATTAATTTGTCTGGCTTCATTTCTAATAATTGATCACTCTCTGTAAATTATAAAGCACTCCTCGACCATATGAACTACTACTGTAGGAGGAGAGATTCCAGAATATTATGAACCATCAAGGTGGTCCCTGTGGGTTCATATTAATTAAGGTTTAACAGTTTGGAAAATTGTAGCAATATTTTATGATTCATGTAATTAAACTCTGTAACAAAATGTCACAACCACTAGTTATATCTGTGCCTATGATTTATATCTTACCCTTATTTCAAAGGAAGCAGAAGTAATGAAATATTCTTAAACACACAGACAATCAAAGGAAAAATGTACTGGTTGTTTTTAGTGTTCCTAACTAATCACATTAGCATTTCATTGCCTCTACTTCAGGCACTAATGGCCACCATCAGACAGTGCAAATTAGATTAATTTAATATTCAACATCAGAAGCTTTTTCAACAAAGGCTTGATTCTGATCTCTGACTCATTTTACTCCTCTGTAATTCTACTTATTTCAACTGCATTTTCTCCTGTTCTCTGTATTAACAGTACAGAATCTAACCCCTTCCTTCCTTGGTTCTCTGATATGGCTAATAGTTGCTAGCAAAGCTATTTCAGTATATTTGAAGACACAGATCTTCTAAACAAAACAAAACTGCAGTCTAACGTGCCTGATGCTGAATTTCAGAGTCTCACTGTGTCATATTAAAAGACTTTCTTTGAAAATAGGTTCTCTTGTGGAAAAGATCCTTGAATAATCTGTCATACTCAGTCATTTAGACAATTAATGTTCTTGGAGTATTGCTTTCCTTTGCTCGTTGCTGTTGTATTTTTTTGTTACTAATCATTAGGACTGAAGAAGAACTTTTAAAGTGAAATTTTATTGCCAAAAAAGGCTTTTTTTTAAAAAAAAAAGAAGTGTTTGCAAGAAAGCTTTAGTTTTGACTGATTTCTCAAGTCTAAAAAGCATATTTTAAAAGACCTGTAAATTATTGGTACTCTTAGAACAAACATCAACTTCAGTTTAGCTTTTTCATTTAACGATATTCTATCGTACACTGGTTCTCAGAAACCCAGAAACTGCAGCATCCAGAGACATCTGCCCTGCTGTGTGTCATTTGCAATTGATGGCATACCTTGCACAGTGTGGCTCAAAGATTGATAGTAGTTGGCAGATCAATCAAGCAGGGAGATGTCTAAATCCTATAAATTTGCCCATAATCAAGACGGTTCTAACAAATCAGATACTAGTTTTGAGACTAACACAAAAGCAGGGATCATGTATAAAACCCTCACACATTTTTCAAGGTTATACTTACTTCCATACCCAAATTTGACCTAGAAAGCAAAACTTTGGCTTTAAATAACTGTTTGGGGTTTTTTTTTCCCCAGAATTCTAAAAACAAAAACCCAAAAACAAAACCAAGAAAAACCACTGATTTTTTTTTTTTTTTTTTTTTTTCAGACTGAGGGATACACCACAGCTATCTCAGCTTGTGTGCTGCGGCTTGTGTAGAGAATGCACGTGGCTTGCATTGTGTGGAACGTACTCTGATGTGCGTTGTGGATTAATAGGATTCTTCTGCTCCTACAACAATACAAAATTCTGTTTTCTGGTAGAAATAGTATCTGTTCTCAATGATCTTTGTTCTCAGATATCACAGTAATGGGCATCAAATAAGCACCAGAGAAGAATACTGGTTAGTGCAAATGAGCAACAAATGTAGGGCTTGATGTGAGACCACAGAAGTCCATTTAATTGACCTAGCAGGCTTCAGACTAGACTCTAATTGTAAAAGGGTATATTGCAGCAACAATCTTCACCAGTTCTCTGGATGAAAGAGGGCAGCACATGTATTAGTGACATTGGGTCCATTCTGTAAGTTGACAGAAATCCTACAATTCCTCTAGGTGCATTCTGAACCAAAAGGGGCCGGGGGGTGGGTGGGGGCACAGAAATGGTGTATGGTTCTCTACTATCTTTGCCAAAAGCAGGTTTCCTGTCAGAACAGTCAAAATGACTGCCTCTCTAAAGTTGTAAATTACTATCTTTAAAAGATATGGCGTTCTTATTCCATCTTTGAATGCCTCATCTTAGTAGTTTTTCCTACCTATTCTAGTATTGAAGAGCAAGTTTCCAGTTCAGGTGTAAACACTTCTGGAATCTGTTTTAGGCAAGTGAACAGAAATATACACCATAATTACAGGGGGAAAAAAAATGCTCTCATTTGTTGGCATTCACATTCCAGCTTTACTTTTTGTTAGTTGGCTGGATTTCCCCTCTGTATTATTATGCTGTCTTTTTCCCAGGAGTAGAATTTAGCCTAGGGCTTATAGGTTCAGTAGATAACTATTCTATCCTAATTTAGTTATGACAGATTTAATATTAATGGGACTAAGAGGAAAATCAGTTTCCTGACAAATGATGATAAAGTGAAATCTTTAAGCAATAATAAAAATCAACATGCCATATCACGTCACCAGTCATTCAAAAGTGACAAGCAGAAACAATCTGCTGAAACAACATCCAACCACAAGCATAATCACATTTATGATTTAATTCCCATTTAACATCAATCACATCAAATTAATAACCACTCTCAAAGAAAATTAAATCCTAAGTGTATTTTTCCTTTAAAGTGTTATGATCAGAGAAGAAAGTCCTAATTAAATCTTAAACCAACTACATGTTTTATACATGTGACACCTGTAACTTGGCCAGCATTGTGAACTGGCCCCATGTGGATTTTCGTCATAAAAGAAACTGACAATCCCTTCTAGCAGCTGCCATAAGTTTGATTAACATGTAATGTATCCTTTTGTGAAAGTTCTTGTTGTAGAGATTTTCCATTACTTTAATGACTGTGCAGCCATTTTGTTTTAGGAAAATACCACGCTTTGCTGATTAGTGTTCGGCATGCAACTCAGAGACAAAGCTGCGAGCCAATGTTTATTCTGCTCTTCCTATGTTAGAGTGCTTGTCAACAAAAGATATCCTGCTCATACCTTATTTCATCTTCCCAAGTTGCTTATTCAAATGGTAAGGGCACTATAAGAATAATTTCTTTAAGTTTCTTAGAGAACTCATGAGACTCTGTGTATCCTGAAGGAGGGGTGACCAGCGGGTGGCTTTTAAATGTCAGGCAACTCCCAAGCACTCACGTGGCTGAGAGTGGCATCATAATGCAGCTGCACATCTTCATCTGTAAAAGTGAGCCTGGACACCTTGGGACATAACTCCGTGTCCAAACTATCCTCCACTAGAGCAACAGACTCTTCTGGGAGCATCCAGGTACAAACCACTCCCAGAATTCTGTCTTTTCCTAGGTATTTGGTATGTCTTACGTTTCTCCGCTAACTGAGGATTTGGTTATGTGACAGAACAACTTGCCATCATTGCTCCAGACGGTTGTGCCTTATTGAGACAGGAAACATTAATGTAAATATACTGTACTTGAAAGTATAGAGGTTTTGGAAAAATAGAGAAACATGTATTACTTCAGTACTGAAGATACTCTTGTTCTTCATGTCAGCCCTTGTTATTTTTATTTCAAACAACATTCAAACAATTTTAAAAATCCTAATGTAAAACTCGGGCTGGTGCTCTTGCACCTCCTACATGCCATAGCAAAATAGCTTTTTTCCTTATTTATAGATGAAACTGCAGATACAGGAGATCTGCTCCCCTATGCTAATTCTTTCCTTTCCATTCATGAAAGCAGCCACTTGGAGAAATAATGTATTAGGCAGAGAATTAATTAAGTGCAATAGATAAGCATGTACTATTCTGTATTCCTTTTATAACGTTGAACAAAGGAATATAGTTAGTTTCAGGGTCACAGATTCTGACCTAGGTAAAGCAAAAGTCAGTCATGATAAACCAAATAATATACAACATATCCTTAAAACTACTCTTTATAAATCACAGTCCTATGATGACATCCAATTTCTTCCTGCCTCTTTAAGCTATAACATGTTTTAGGATCTTATAACATGCAAGTCTGTTATTAAAGATTCTGCTGAATTATTCAGGGCTAAATCAAGATGTGAAGACACCTTTTTTGAGACAGAAAATTGGCAAACACTCTCTACTATGCCTTACAGCAAGAAAAACAATCTTGCTGCAGCTGTTGTGTTTATCATAAAATTGATGCTATAAAAATGTTACCTGAATACAAATGAAATTATTTTTATTTAAACCTCCCATATTGAAAGGCACATTTCCTCACATGATTATGAGATCTCCAAGGCCTGCACTGGATATCTGGCATAAAGTGGTTAATTTATTCTCACTTAAAAGTTTCCTGAAATGTCAAGCCCAGATTTTAATGCACTTTGTCATTGAAGGTCAGATTGTGAGCCCCTTCATTACACCACTGAGCAGCTACTCACATGTGTAGTTCCACTGTCTTCCCAGGAATTTGAGGTGAACAGCTGCATACCAAAGTAAGTCACTTGCTGACTTCACAGCAGCTAGTCACAGAGTGAAAACTATTCAGCACAAATAAGAGTTTCACAGTCTGGTCATAACCACAGTCGTATAACGTATTTTTCATTTGAACTAATGGCTAATAATTTGAAATAATAAGACGATCCCATGCATAGCTGGAATTCAAAAATAAAACTTCCTATGAAAGGGTAATTTCTTATTGGGCAGAAAAGATGGGTTTTTGACTCCATGTTTCTTCACAGGAGAACTAATTCTCCCTGTTTTTCCATGTCTTGGAAAAGTGCAATGGTTTTCTTAGAAAAATTTAGAGCCACAAGTGTGAAAACCAGCTTTAGCACAATATCCACAAGTGGATCCAAGACAACTGTATTCACACACATATCTCAAACAATTCCAAAAGGCATTTCAGCATCTCACTCCTATGTTTCTACTTGATTGCCATTTAATTCAGTTAGGTTTCTCAAATACTTACAAGGACCTGTATCTTAGTGCTTAAAGATACGATCCTAAATAGCAACTACATAGACTGAAGTCTTCCATTTAACTTTTAGAAGCTTATTGTCCACGAACCTCCACCCAATTCATACAGTAAGCATAACTATGCAATACTACTTGGGATTCTCCAGTCATTTCACTTAGGCAAGATAGCACCTACATCAGGTCAATGTCAGAGCTATTTGAACCTGTGACTTCCAGATGAAACACTTCATGCTTTTTTACTACTCTCTTATGCCCTGAATCTCTGCCATTATGCATTTATTTGTGTATATAAAAATACATATATATGTATATACGTGCGTGCACACACACACACACACAAATCAAACCAGAATTAGGAAGGATTGGTAGAGATCCCGATCCATGAGTTTTAAATCATCATAGTCATAGAGAAATAAATATTACTGGAACCGTGTAAGTACAGAATTGCTAGCTCGGAGAAGAAACTTCTCAGGTCTCTCCAGTGAAATGTTTTCTGCATTCATAGCTCAGGGTGAACAACCATACTCTGGGTCCAGTGCAGCATATTAATTTGTTCTGTCAGTAGCTTTGTTATGGCAAGACAATAAGCTTTGCACCTTGCAAATTATTTCATCAGTTTTTGCTCCCTCCATATATTTTGTCTAAATATTTGCAACTAAATTTGACTAAAATGCATATGAGTAATCATGCAAATAAGGATGATCCATTTGCAACCTACAGATTGTGTAACGGCCCATACTACAAAACTCAGATTAATGACCGTCCTTCTTGTACCTTTCAATTTTTTGATTGCTGTTTTTCTCTTCTTTATTAACTAAAGCTCATTTATTATTGAGCTCAGCTTGTCCAGCCTGAGTACTCCCTGGCAGCAAGCAGTGTTAACCAGAGACTCCGAAGGGGTGGATTGACACTTCCTCCCAGAGTTAAATGCAGGAAACCAGTCACATAAGCAGGAGGTTTGAGAGTATTAGCAGTGGTTTTAGGGGAAATTAATCTTGTTTCAAAGAGTAAATCTACATGGCACAAGCTGGATCGAAATACTTGATGATCTTACCGGTCTTTTCCAACCTTAGTGATTCTGTGAAATAAAGCACCATACTAACAGTGCAAGCTGGACGACTTGTACTACCAGAGCGACTTGCTCAGGGCTGTCTTGAGTTTCACACACCCATACTTAAATAACTTTCTTGTCAGCTCCATTCTCCTTTTATTCTTTTCCTAAACACCAGCGGTCTAATCCGAGATTTTGCCATGTTCTGTTCTATCAAAAATATGCTTAATCTGACAATATGCATAAAACGTACCCAAAGTTTGGGACCTCTTTCAGCTTACTGTTCCTCTTGATTAGTCAAGAACATACTTCATAAAGCACTCTTCCCATTTATTTTCTTTCAGGTTACTGAAGTGGTTTTGTTCATGTCTTGCTTTAGAAGTTAAAGCTTATTACAAGATTACTTTCATCAGAGATCAGAACTGTACAGATAGCCTCATCAGATTTAAATTAATGTTGCATAGGCAGGCATTTACAAATTTTCAAAAATTACCCAATGAAGGGTAACTTAATGGGTAAAGTTAATAACTCCTCTGCAAGACAGCTTTCACTAGATGTCCCTTTGCTTGCTATACACAAAAGGCTTTGGGGGTCACCTGCATTCTGAGAACTGCAGTTAAAGGTTTATATTTCAGTCCTGCAGGACTTCTGCCTCTGGCCATTTTTTTAATCAAGTGAAACCTAACTTGGAGGCTGTTATCCGTGCCCTGGCCCACTGCATCTTGCTCCTACTTTTCTCTGTTTAGTAGGGTGTCACAGACACTTGCCATATGCTCTGGTCTTACGTGGGTAGTCAATATGGTAGCCATGTCTTTAACAAGCATTTGACAAAGTAGTAGAACAGATTTTTGAACGAGTATTTGGGAGTTAGGTGCTCAGACCATATTGACTGTTACTAATTTGCCTTCTAAAATTATGCTTAAAAAAAAGACATTGAAAAATGCTGTCCCATTCTAGTGACCTTGCTTTAAAGACATGTGGAGACAAGACAAACCATAGTCAACTTTTAATCCTGCCTTTCATAAATAAATCTAAAGGAAAATTATTGCAGTAAAATTTAGAAAATTATTCTTCTTTAAACACAAGCCTAATTACAAATGAACATCAGCTATAGGCTATCAACTAATGCTGTTTATTACATTGATTATAACAGGGAATCCCTAGGGTTAGTTGATGAAATAAAGATTTAATTTGAGGGTAAAGCACAACAACAAAAATGTAGCTAATTGTAAACAATAGTATTCCAAGCCCAGCTGAGTCCATCAATATAAAAACAGAAGTTAACCTCATCCTTCCACTACTGTAAACATATTAAATGCTATTTATTGTGATTACATGTGTGTGGCCTGTTACAGCCTAAATAGGAACATTTTCGTGACTGAAAGACATAAACATCAGATAACTAACATCATTATTCCCATTTGAAAGATATAAAACCTAAATATTAATTTTAATAGTAAGGTTTGCAAATTAGGAAACCACACACACTAAAATCATTGCAATAACATCCATTGCTAGTAAAATGCTCTAGTTCCAAGAAGATTAAAAGTACAGGTGGGATTCAGCAGGAGTTTATATGCTATCCTGACACATGTCATAAACAGAGATTTTATACAAAAAAGAATACAGATTTTTCCACCAAAACAGAATGAGTCAGAGTAATGGAAATGAAGTTAAAAGATATTAAAAAAAAAAGGTGGAAAACAATGCTTGTAAAGAAGACAGGGGAGCAGGAACCCCCTGCAAAGTTATGGACAACGCTCCGTCACCTCTGGTAGGGAGGCCATGTCACACCCTAACTGTGCCGCGGGGGCACAGGCACCCACGACAGCTCCCTGTGGGGCCAGCCTGAGTTCAGCAGACCAAATTCGCCTGCCGACAGCCCAAGCAAACACAGCCATGCTGCCAGCACAGCCAGATTGTCCTTGAAGGCGAAGCAGCTGCTTTGTACGACATAGAGCCAAACTCATGAGCTTTCTTAGACCCATCGTGTCGTGCCTAGAGCTCCTGACCTGAGCTGGCTCCCTTCATGGCTTAGCATTACGGTCTCTCTAGTAACCTCTTTGGCACTTAGTGCAGACCTCAGCAGGACTCAAGTTTATTTTGGTACTATCAGCCACACAATGTGAATATTCTGCTGTTCGGCCATCACAGACACCCATTACCAAATCTAACAGAAAAGTCACTTTGGGGGTTCCCTGTGCTGTGTCTGTACAGCTCCTTACGCTTTGCCAACACTTGACGCCCAGAAGGATGCAGTGTTACATTTGGGGTGAGGCCAGGCACCTCTGAAGGCATATTTTTGGTAGTTTCACAACATTGCAAATGACTGTCGTTAGAGAAGACACGTGGAAAAAGGCAAAACTCTGCCAACTGCCAGGGATACCCCTTTACCTTATCCCTTTCCCTTCAAAGGTGTTACCAGAGACAACCACTGACATGAAACGATTAGCACTTTGGAAGGCTGTTTCAAGAGAGGAAATCATGAACGGACACTGTCTGATTTGCAATCTGAATCCATGGCAGATTTGCATTGCAGGAATAGGGTCGGCCTTCTTGGTTACAGCTTCCCTGTTTGAATCTACATTTTCATAAAGGCAGTCCTTTCATGTTTTGAAATTCAGCTGGAAAAAACTTGGATTTCTTAGACAGTTTGCTCCACACTGCTCTTTTTCCCATGCTGTTCCTCATTTCCAAGTGGTCTCTACTACTATTATTTTAAACTTTTCTCAGTATTGGTTTTGCAGTAGTATTTTAATATTGCGTGCATTTAATATCAGTCATCCTTAAGGGACATTTTTTCTTCTTCTGCACTGTTTTGCTTGACGTTATTGTTACTGTAAGCATTGCTTTGAATAATCAAATGGTGGCCTGTAGACACTGGAAGAAGAAAGGTCAGATACTGTATATGACATATGATTTGCACATCCTTGAAAGGGAAATGAGTCATCTACAAACAATGATAACTCAGTTGCATATGACTGAGATGCTAAAGATAAGATGTGTTTATAAATGAATAAACTTCCTGATTATAGTGATATATTATGGTAAAATTTAAAAAAAAAAGGACTTTTTATTTTGTGTAGCAACCTTTCACTCAAAAATAATGCTGGAGTACTGATACACGATATCCATATGATTCATAGCACAATTCATTTATTCTTTGTAGACCCTTTTTAAGTAGAAAAGCATCGGCGACTTGCTGCTAACAGCTGAACCACTCAGAAACACAAAGTATACTTTGCAGTATGGGTAAGAGCACTCTGATTGCAAGCATTACTACATGGATATCACAAGAGCTCAGCACTCCTACTTTGGCACAGGGACCGTAAAAACATGACACCATGTTTTAAAAGAGTTAGTAAAAGAAAAGGAATGGAAAACAAGACTTATCAAACCAAGATCGAGAACGCATTTATTTGCCATTTCCAGCCCTTCCCATGCCATCCAGTAGCGTGAGCAGATCCTCCAAGTAAAAACTACTCTTCTAGCTAACCAGATAAGGAATTAACTGCAGAAGCTAATCTTCTCAACTCTTTAAAGCAGAGACCAAATACCTTCTCTGTCCCTCTATTCCACCTTACCAACCCCGCTGGAAGAAAATTTAGTGGTGGGAAGGAACATGTATGGGGTGGGTAGTCCTCAAGAAGGCCAAGATGGCAGGGTCAGTTCTCAATAGACTTCACATTGCTGGCAACACACCGCAAGCTCTGTGCTTGTCTGCTTGTTCTCTAGCTGCTGCTGAAGAAAACCTGTCGCAGACAGCAACTATCTTCTCCGCACCATGGTTTTGTTCAGAGAGGCCATGCCTTACCAGCAAATATCCCCAATTCAGCAGCTACAGAGGAGCTCCCTAATAGAGAAAAATACTAAGAACATCACAGCTTCCTTTCCTTTTTCGCACTGCAATTGGTGATCACTTTGGCTCACTTCCATGCTGCACAGCAGTTGAGAGTGTTTGATCTTTGGCTAGGATACCTCACAGCCTTCCCCAGATGAAAAGTTCAACTCAGTGAGGTGATTAGGAGTCCAGTTTGAAAGCACAGCAGGATAAAGAGCTCAGATTAAAATCAGAAATATTCCAAACACCACAGCTCTGAGAGGGCTGAAGTTGAAATTAAATATTGGAGTCAGCACAATGCAAGAAATTCACAACCAACTGGTGTATATCTTGCATAATAAAAGTTTAACCACATATGTTCTTAATATACAAGCTAGAGACCCAAATATGACCTGGATAAATCCACTGTAATATGAACCAAAGGCTTTGTTGCGTACCTTCAGCTTCATAATCTACAAAGCTGAAGGTTCAGACTGCAGTGAGCTGAGTCTCAACAACAAATATCTCAATTTACCTGGATAGTTATTTACAAACAACTGATAATTATTTATGCTATCACTGGAGCCATAATGTATTTTATCAGTTGCTGAATTTTTTTGCATTTTGTATGGTACTTTCAACTGTCATAAACCAGTACAACAATCTGCCAACATGAAATAATTAATAATTATTATGTGAGTGACTGATTTACTTTGGAGAACATGAAAGGCCACGAAACCTGGAGTTTCCTGGTCTACATAGTGTGCATAAAGGAAATGAGCATAAGCAATCACTGTCAGCTGTTCTTGTAAGTAAGAATTGAATCATTTATCTGTCTGCATGTATACATTATCATCATCTCCCACTCTGAGGTAAGCCCTAATAGCACTTCATGGTACAAAAATAGGTTGTTTCAGATATTTCATAAAAAATACTCCTCCTTTCTTTCGAGAATGATAGCTGAACATACACATATTTAGCATAAAGTGGAAACTTTTAGAAAATTTTATAATTTGGCTCTAGAACACATTTAGTTTTTGTCTGCACCAATTAAACCACAGCTGAACCCCAGATCGAATTCACATTTATACTGCACAAATCATGTTTATTTAAATGCCTATTTCTCTTCTTTTGTTTTCTATTTAGGATCATTTTGTCCAGTATTAATCACCTGCAAGTACCTTCAACTGTTTTAGCACTTCAAGTATTTTAGGTTTTGATTTTCCATCAGAATGCTGAATTTATTCCATAAACTTAATTTCTAGCCATGAAAGCATTTACAGAATCACTACAGTTGGAAAAGACCTGTAAGATCATCAAGTCCAACCATCAACCAACACCACCATGCCCATTAAACCATATCCTACAATGCCTTGTCCACACATTCCTTGAACACCTGAGATTTCCCAGTCAAAACCAGAACATCATCATGTTTTGCATTTGCCCCCTAAACACATCTAAATAAATCATATGATAGTGTCTTGCTCTAATTAAAGTTACAGACAAAACTTCTTTTGATCTAAGGGGAGACAGAGCATATACTCAGTGCAGTCACAATTTAGTGTTTTCTACCACCTCAGGAGAAACCTAAACATCACGGTGAAACCCACAGGTTTTTTTGAGCAATCATACAATTCAAAATAAAATTTCTGATTTACTTTCTGTGTGAGCAAGACAACATGGTAGCAGAGTGTAAAGCAGTGTAGTAAAAACATTTACAGACTGTGAATAATGTAACACATAAGGCTGTATGAATAACCAATTGTTTTGATTAGAGGCTAAGCCACTCCCTGAAAAATTAAAAGACGTTTTTTCTTTTTCCTTGGTGAAATAAATGAGATTTAAAACCACCTAACTATAAATAAAGAATAATTATATATTAAGTACAATATAATGAAGTATTAGAATAGTTACATGTGGTATAATTATGTATTAAGTATGTATTTTTACCTAGAATAAAGTTTTGTTTGTAAAAAAGTTAGTTTTGATCAGGACGTTTTTGTCTTGTGAAGTTCAGGCCTTTTGTTCAAATGAAGTATCCTTGAGCGTGACACAGCTATGAAAAGGTTTATATGATGTGGGAACCTGTGAAATGCCTGTGGGCTGGATGACACAGGAGGTCCTTTCTAAAATTGCATTCAATGCTCCTAAGTGCAGCACGGCCGTTTCCTGGATCTGTTGCACAGCCCAGTGCCTTACAGGCTGAACTAAGGCAAGTGCTTCTGACTCACCCTAAGCAGACTAAACGCTGAGATCAAGAAATAGGAAGTGGGACCATCTGACACCACAAATGGGAGTGTCTGGAATTGAAGTCCTTCAGAACACCAAATTCAAATGGGCTCAACAGAAATCTCTCTTTCAGGGTTCAGAGTTAAACCGGAGTCTGAACAAACCTTCCAATCATGTCCCAGATCGATCCTGCCGTATATAAGTACTGTGTGAAGCTGTAAAAATATATGAAACAAACACAGTGATTGCAGAACGCAGATGGAAGATACTTGACACCAAGTATTCTCTTGCCCCAGTCTTCCCTGCTGGCTGGCAGCCTGGTACCCAGCATGACCCACTTCTGCTCTTTCCTCTTTGCACCAGCTGCAGGCATCGCTGCCTGCACCCTGCCCTGTGGCAGGAGGGATGGAGCGGAGCCAAGCTTTGCTGTGTTCCATCTTTCTGCACAGGCAGAGTTGCATGCTAGACCCGGGATAACACGTGAACTCCTTGAAGAGCTCTGAACCTTTTACTGTGTCCCTTTATTTCCTCGTTCCTCCATTCCTTGTATTAAATTTGACTTTAAAGTCATTCTCCATCATTTAAAATGTAATTTATGGGTGTTTAATCAAGAAAAGTAGCTTTAAACTCTTCCAAGAGCTAGGGCAGAAAAGTAGCACATACATAAGCAGGCTTTCTCCCAGACTGCTTTCTGGTACTTATTCCAATAGAATGCTAATAATTATGTTAAAAAGCTAATTTAAGAAATCCAATTTTTTGAAAATGGGTTTTCAAAGGGCATTTAACAACTAGAGAAAGTTCGATCTGATTTCCCCATTAGAAGAGGAGGGAAAATCCAATTTTAATCTATTTTTGTTCTCTTAAAAAGATGATATATAGAAGTTACTTTGAAAATCATCCTTTCAAAGCAGAACCTAGTATAAGCATGTGCTAACTTGCGAAGCGCAATTAAACTGTTCCGATAATTCTGCCTGAAAAAATTAGCAGCAATATTGAGAAGGCAAGTTGTTTTCAAAATGTTCATGGCAGAAATGCTTCTGTGTTAAGCTGGTATTGATTCTGAAACAATCTTACACATGATAAATGAGAGCACATTTAGGAGAGGATTCAGTCATAAGAGCTCACAAATCAATCAGCTTGTCAACAGGCAGACCAAATTCAATTTTTATTCTTAGTAAACTCTTATTTGGTGGTAGGCCATTGTTTACTTTGAAATTGCTTTACAAAGAAATGGGGGAGGAGGGGAAACATGGGAAAGACAATCTTTCATCAACATATTAGAAGTTGGTATTTCGTTTAGGGCTGGGACAGAGAAAATCTGATTGTCTCCTGGATAATGCAAACCTTTTCTCTCCTTCTGGATGATGATAAACATTTGTTCATATCATGCCCTTTATTTGCAGCAGCATTCATAATAATTCTCATAGAGAGAGACATGGCATCACTAATTTGTAACAGAGCATGGTGTAATTGGCATGTCATATTCTAAAGCAATAACCTGATGTACACGAGAGCTGCCGCATCGCTTTGCCAAGCCATGCTATATTTCTGACAAGCAGTTTTTATTGTGTTCTGATGGCTCAAAATTAAAATTGTAGTGAAATGACATGGTAAAAAAAAAACCCTACTAAAAACCCCCCAAACCTATCCTCCCAGAATTCCCAATCTGCTAGCCCTGAGAAAATCATCAACAGTAACCTGGGTGGAACGTGAAAAATTATTGGAACACCTCCAATTTAACATAATTCATTTACATAATCTATTAGCGATTTTGCACTGATATCCCTAGCTGATTTTTGAAATGTCATTATTTCAATCCAGAGAATCTAACCAAACAGCTACCAACAATCCATGATGCTGTAGACAAATATGATGATTTATTTTGAGGAAGAATTTAACCTAAACAAAAAGTGGGAGTAAGACAGTTGCTGGGCCTTACACGGAAGACTCTCCCGTTAGGAACCCAAGCCAAGTCTTATTAAATCAAGGCATCACAGAGAGCTGTACCGTGAGAACAAATACAGATATTCTGACTCAGGGCTGATGCAAACACAATCTTTTGAGACTTCTCTTTCAGGAGTAATTTTTGGAGAGCAAAAAGCAGAATATGAACTAATCTTACTCCTTTCTCTCTCCTCATTCCAATTAAAATGAGAAGTTATGGGGTTTTGGAGACAAAGGCTCTACAAACATAGAAGAAACAGACTTCATTGGTGTTTTCTTCTCTAAGCATAAGCCTGTTCTCTATCACAATTCTTCTGTTCATTACCTCCTTTACCTTTAGATATGTACAGGAATGTGACAGCCCAAAAAGCACCCCACTTGGAGTTTCCTTCCCCCTGATGGTTGATAAAGCTAGAAACCTACCAGGCTGTGTCCCAAGCCCATATATTTCTGGAAAGTACATATCCATTTGATTTTTTTCATTTAGCCAATAATAGTCATGTTCCTGCAAATAGTATTTCTAAATATGCTTATGGAAGAGGACTTTATGTGCATTTAACACACACTGCCAGACAGATGTCATACAGAATTGACATTTGGAGCATAGATTTATCCAATAAGGAATCTGTTCTGCAGTAAATTCATTGGTTTTGTCATAGGCACCCACCAGGAATACAAATCTTGTGGGATGGGTTTTAGTTTTTCATTCAATGGAGAGCCAGACTTGGGAAAATCCATCTGAATCGTTTTGGTTCCTTAATCTTATTTGTTCCTGCCATTGTACTATAATCGAATAAAAGACTAAAATAAAAACCCAGGTATGAACATCTCTAAACACTGCAGTCAGAATTTGTTACAGGATGTGAATTTCATGGCTGAGATTTTAAAGTTGTAACCAGCTGACCCAGAACTCTAACTGCAAACATCCAAAACCTAATTGTTTCCAAAATCCTAGTCACAGTTGGAAATCTAATGATAGTAATATATACACTTACACACATATGTCTTGTATGAAAGACATCAAGACTATAGAGAATATAGAGGATAGCGCAGAGAGCCTGAACTCATTCTAAAAAAAGATATGGACATGGAAAAGCAATTTAGTAGATTATGTATTTTTAGACTGTGAAGGTCCCATACTTCAGTCATTACCATGATGTCTAATTTCTGAAGGTGAGTGAATCTTAAAAGTCTCTTCCTGTCAGCCTGGGAAAACAATGTCTTACAGACACTTCCAAGATAACAACTATAAGATCATTAAACATATTCCAACAAGTTCAACTGCTCCTCCTTTCCCCTGTCTCTTAAAACAATCAAACTTACAGGAAACCCTTAACAAACAAAAGCATTTGGAGGAAATATTGTGTTCTGCTTCTTGTGGTGTAAAGGAAGAAGACGGGAGTATCTCGTTTCACTGTTGTGTTTTAATGAGAAAAACTACCCCTTTGCTTTTTATCCTTCAAACTCAGAGCACATGAGAGGCATACTGGAACCCAATAACACTTCCTTGAATGACCAGTAAAAACATGTTAGTTCCATTCATTTTAAAATAATAAAAATTACCAGACTCCCATGTCAACCTGAGCAATCTGTTAAATGCCGGCACTGGTAAATGACATTATTTGAACAGTAATTAATTCTTACGTGACTTAGAAGTATGTATTCAACTAATATCAGACATGAAGGTATTTGTTCAATTTTATTGCATTTTAAACACAGGTCATTTGTTTTAATTTCCTTCTTTATCATAGATGTATAGCTTTTCCATTTTTACTATATAAAATTGGAGTATCATATTCTCTGTTGAAAGCAATATTAAATTACTTTTAGGAAACAAAGAATATTATATATGTTTTTTTCTGATCTGTTTTTAACCAGAAAAAAGCTGCACATCTGTTATATTTTAGTTTTGGGATATGGAATATCTCTGTCTTTCCCAAACATTGTCTACTGTAAACCAAACTGAACAACTTTCGGAAGTGTTCCTTTTTCACTGAAATTTGAACCCTATGGAGAATGGTTGGCATATGGATTAAAAATGGATGTGAAAAACCAGTCATGATTGGAACAAAGGGATTTTTTTTTAGACCACAGGAATGGATATAAACTTGAAGGTGCAATCCATCCTAGCTTCAGTTATTAGGATATATAATTTAGAAATCAGGACTGGGATCTAAGTCAAAGGTGATAAATGAAGACAGCATACTTATAAATGATGGCATTCAGGAAGGAGAAGTACATGGGGTTTTTTTATGGATTCTAAGTGCATTTTTATACAGGAATCAAATTTACAGTGTTAGGATACATATTTCAAATGAAACTGAAGTTGTACTATTGATTTCTGAAATGAGTCAGGATTACAGAAGAGGCAAGCAGAAAGGTGGTCCTTGCCATTGTGTTTCTGCACGAACAGTAAGTTCCTAAGCGTCTGCATTTTAATGTAAGTAACATCAGGCTTAAGGTTACGTTGATTCCTAGCCTGGTGCAAACTGAAGAACCACCCTATGCTGTACAATTACAATATAACTGTCAGGGCTTTATTACAGAGTAACAGAGCACTTCCTGCATAAAATTCATCAGCAAGAGTAAAATCCCTTCCCATAGGACTAAATTCAAACCGACATTGTTCACTTTTATCTAAGTTTTGTGTTTGAAGTATGGAAAATAGCCTAGCCAGCTGTTTAGCTGCATTTTTTTCATCTGTTGCTCTCATTGACTGAAGTAGAATCTGATTATACAATACAAAGATCAAAATCTCAGATCTCTTTATTGCAGCACTTGAAATAACAAAAACAAACAAAAACATCTCCAACCTACCCCATGGAACTAGAAAGCCAAGATAAAGCAGCACAGGCATGGAAACAGCTTCGCTATTGAGAATCCAAAGCCCCATACAAACACAGAATGAACCTCAAAATTCCTAGGCTAAACTGAAGTGTTACTCTACTCCCTCTGACCAATACTGAGATTAATAGAAATAGGAAAAAGCATTTTTGTTTCCTTCATGGATCCTTTTAAACTATAGCAGAAGCAATGGACATCAAGCATGGCCCCATTTTATGGATTGCTGTTCAATGACAGGCTCAACAAAGTGGAAAAATATGCACTGATTAGAGAGTTGGAGAGAACAGGCCTTTAACTTCTATTGGACAGCATCTTCCCTTCCTCCCCATTCGTTTTATGATGCATGCCTTCAATTGCAAAGTACTATAAAAAGCTTCCTGAAATTCTTGGCACTGCCACAGATCTGATTCCACAGTGGCTTCCAGTGATTAACAGAATGCTAGAAAGTGCAAGACAAACAAAGATCAGGTGAATGGGGAAAAGAAACTAGAGTATCATAAAAAGTGCACATAAAGTGCATTCCGAATGCCAACAGAGCCAATACTTATAAAAGGAGTGTAGTTTTTGAAAGTCAATCCCTCCCATTCTGAGCAAAAACCAGAAGAATTTGTAAAGATTGTATTTGCTGTGTTTATGAGTATATTTTAAAAAAGTAATCAGAACTGTAACTTAACTGGCAGAGAGCGCAACAAACACTTTAAAATTCACTTGTTTCACTAAAGTCTCAGTCTGTGTCTGAACGCTTTCATTGACCCATAGTAAACTTGATCATCTGCAAATAAATTATTAAAATGCTAACTATAAGGTTGTACATTATAAAGCCTGACTATATTATAATTTTTGTTCCTCCAAGCAGCTCCTTAAAATGCATATTTAACTAATTTATCCCGTACTTTGTGCCCCTGTGGCCCTGGAAGGTGAAGCAACATCGCTCATAAGAAATATTAACATTGGCTGTTTATCAAGGCTTCTGTGAAACAGAAAAGCAATAAAAGTGCTAGTGCACGCACTCATTTACTATTGAAATATCACAAAAATTATTCAGTGTCAGAAATCTAATTTTGTATGATATTTCTATATATTTTAGCAGTTAATTTTTTCAGTATTAGTGAATTAATATGCTTTGAATACCCCTGTAGCTACAGTGGAAAAATGGACCAACACACTTATTTAGTGCTACTACCCAAATCCATTAGACAAATTTTCTTTACAGCAAAGCATTGATGAATGAAACGTCCCATGCTAATGTAAGAATAATCAATTTAGAATGCTTATGACAATTAACAAAGCTAGAGATAAGCCTTGAAAGCACCACGCTTTGTCAGCCCTGATTTGGATTAAACTTGCACTAATAGGATCATTTTTCTTCCAAAAGGTACTCTTTTTAGGCAGACCTATCAATTAATATGAATTATGCATGTATAAAAGGACTAATGTCATTAATTAGACAAATTAATTTTTATGATGCAGTGAATAGACTAACACCAGATTATATGAGATATCATTCTCCCAATTCATACGTATTTGGAATAAATGAATAGTTTACATTTGCATGGTTATTACAGACTCAATCGTTATTAATCAGTGACACCACACTAGACAGTTTAAGATAATCTGTTTTAACTTTCTCATGGTGACCAGGTATATTCAGTTCCCACTTTTGAAGACAAAGTTTTACTCCAACTTGCATGCTTTCACTGGGCATAAGACTATATACATCCCAGAGAAGTACAAGCAGAGTGTGCTATGTGTATTTCAGTGCATTTGTGATGATAAAAAGGGGGAAATTAAATAAATATAATCTAACTCTTCTGGCATCAATTTTAGCTGTAGAATTGAAAACACTCACAAATTTAGAGAGGCTTGTGTTAATGGTGGCCCACACTTTGATCCCGAAACACTGCTTTATTTCAGCCACTAGTAATTTACCACTCATTGCTTCCTTTTGCCTTTAATCCTAATGCATATATGTTTCAAAGTGTACTGAAAACCTTTACAAACTAAAAATGTATATTTAAAAAATCAGGCTCTCAGAATCCCCAAATGTGTTTGAATCTTAAAAGTTTGAGTATTTATATGGTAAATAG
Organism: Gavia stellata; assembly: GCF_030936135.1. Taxonomy (NCBI): domain Eukaryota; kingdom Metazoa; phylum Chordata; class Aves; order Gaviiformes; family Gaviidae; genus Gavia; species Gavia stellata. The sequence goes on along the minus strand of NC_082608.1, from coordinate 6,524,296 downwards.
AATTATGCAAATATTAAGTTTAAAATCATTGCCTAATAGTATCTCCTACATGGAAAAGATAATACAACGATTTCCATTCAAATGTGTTAGGAACTATTAAACACTTATTAAAGTTATTTTAAAACTTTGCTTGCTTTGCATTTAATGAAGTGAATGAAGGATGGAAAAACCTACACGCTTTACGCACATTCAATTCTTAAAAATTACTTCTTGCCACATACCTTCTTTTATCCGCTATTTATACATCAGCTGTAACCAAATATAGGGAAAGAATTATTCCCTACTACCTTATTTGGCTTTCAGAGAAATGGGATAGCAAACCCTCAGAGAGGAAAGTATTGAAATGAGCAGCCCCCTTCTGATAAAGCGCTAGTCTTGGGGAACATGTCCTCGTGGTGAACTACAGGGAGACAGGAAAAGCAGCAGCTGCAGGCCCAGCCCCCAAAGGCTCATAAACCCCCCAACCCTGTCAGGGATAGCTTTTCCCAAAGAAAACCAAGGGGTCACAGTCCAAGGAAAGAGCTGCTCTGTGTCACGTGACAAACCTCTTGTATTTCCAGTCTAAATTTATTCCCGGTCAGTTTATAGTAGCTCATGGCTCCACATCCACAATGCTGGCTCTGTATCTCCAGTCAGGCCCTGTTTTGTTAGGCTAACCAAGGCAAACTCGGTTAGCCCGGTCCTGTAAGAAAACTCCCTGCCCTCCTGCAAATACCTGCAGCCCTCCTCCGGACTTGTTCTGAGCCTCTCTTTCTTGGTGCAGATCTGGATACAGGCTAGTCTAAGATGCTACCAGTCCCTCAGAAATAACATGAAAACCTACACTGCCTGGAAAAGAATGGGAATCTTGCCTGTACAGATCTGAGCACCCTTCTAGGATAGTCCCGCATGTTTCGTGGCATTTGTGGTGTCTTATAAACGTGTCACCCTGACTTTGCTTTATTCAAAGTTCTTGGTTTGGATTTATCCTTAGATTTTCTGATTTGAACTGAGAAGCTATGCAGGATCTACACAGGAAAACACAGACTCAGCTGAAACACTTAACTCTGAATTTCAAGTATTCTATTTTTAATTCATTGTATCACCTTAGCACGCAAAAAGCCAAAATTGGCTTTGGAGATCATGCAAAGGCTTTATTAAAACTCTCATCAAGTGATGTGCCTAGAGTAGGATTTAGTAACTTCCTATAAAAATTAGAATAGGAGAGTAGAAGAACGTTGAAATGCCGATAAGAAGGGACATACATCAAAAGAGCCAAAGAGTATGACATTTTCACGTGGAAGTGAATAATCAGATGGAACTGGGAAAAAAAAAAAAGGAGGATATTTATATGGAATTTATTCTCCATAATCTTTTTGCACAAATTAAGCTACAATTAAGTTTTTTTCAAAGCTAAGAAATATGCAGGAAAGTAAAGCAATTTTCATTGATCAGCAAAAGCATAAACACAACACAACTTTCTTTTTAGCAAGCACCCAGTTAGTATACTATAATAGCCTTCTTACTGGGTCAAACTTCAAACATAAAGATATGTTCTAGTATATGATTAATTATAATTAATATATGGGAAGTATGGACAGGTCTGAGCAGATGTTGAAAACAAATAAGGATTCACAGAACACCACAATGTGGTATAAAAATCTGAGTTTATATGGTACAGCTGGCTGTATATAATGCCTTTTTAATTTATAAGACTATAGCATCTGGTCTTCCAATGTCTTGCTACGAATTTTCAGAAAGTCATGGGAATATTTTTCATTCAATTTGCTTTTCTTTTAGATGGAAAGGAACTAATAGAGACAGAAAAAAAATTGTATTGGAAAGAGAACTGCTAACAGAATGAATCAAAAGAAATAAGCACTTCAAGAAATTTTAAATTAAAACAATGAAAACTGAAATGTTAGGATTTTTCTTCCACCTAGTACTGGTTGCACAAATATCTTTGAAAGATTCTGAAAAGTAAGATTTATTGGATTTGATTTTTTTTATGGCAACAGTTGTTAAAAAAAATTAGAGTTACATTGGAAAAGCAATTCTTATTAGGGAAACATAGCATCTTGTGATTTGACCAAATATGTTAATACTTATACCCCTTTCTATACAAAACCTGCAATCATCAGAGACCTACAATTCTCTCTCTTCCTCTGCCCACTTGCTTCAATTATAAGTTATAGGGTGAATATTCATACAGGTTATTCACTTTTAGAAATAACTCATCTGCAGTAACAAACTTATTCTACACTCTATTCTTCAGAAAGTGATCGTGTCTACTCTGCAATTGCTAATAGCCTAACAAGATCTAGGTATCATATTTAATGTCCGTTTTGCTCAAATATTCATCCATACATTTCAGTTATGTCAGCATATATAGAAAGCAGATGTGAGCATGCAAGTCGGTATACACCAATCCACAATGGCAAGAAAAGGGAAGGCAAACAATGCTACTACTTGATTCTTCTCAGGGCTTGACTGAGAATAACCTTGACTGGCTTATCCTTTGTCTAAACAGCTTGGAATAAATTAATTAGAAAAAAAAAATCTGAGAGATGTGCATATTCCTGTGGTGCACTACAGAATACAATACAGATACTTAGTATCCATCACTACTCATCATCTTTGTCTTACGTGGTGAGCGCACGTGAAGTCACAGTAGGAAACGCCAACGTCAGTGTTGCATTATTCCACAATTGCAACTGCTGTTGACCTTCAACAACCGAACCAAAAAGAATAAAGCTGCCCAGTGTTTGAGTGTGCAAAAAGATCATGACATCTCAACCAACAGACATTTTATTAATGAAGTATCTAATCATGTGAAGGTAGCCAACACGTGAGTTTCATTGCTCAGTGTTCCCTATTGAGCAGCAGAACTGCAAGACAACTTTTTAAAATCGTCTTTCTAAGCTGTACAAATTTTTTTTTTCTAGTTTTCACTCAGACATGAAAAATAAACAGGTATAATATGCTTAAACAAGTATGCTAAATGATTGTGATTTGACACTGTGAAAAATCCCTTGTTTGCCTTGACCCTTGTGTCTTCTGTTGTGTCCCCTCTAAATAAGTTTTATTTAGCAAATTTTTCATGAACTACTTACTTGTTCAGTAGCTTCAGAAAGGTGTTACTGTATTTCTCCAAAACTTGGCCATGCTTTCCTATTAAATCTCTACTGCTGATAAGCAGTATATTGTAGCTAGAATTCTGTAATCCAGCTAGACCTGAATTGATACGAGTCTGCTTTCTTAATGGGAATAGCTGGAAGCTTTCTTTTGCCACGTACATGTACTTTACACACATTTGCCTAGGATCTCTCAGTGTCACCCTATATGCATCTTTCTCTTCGTAGGAGAACTTCATGTCTTCAATCTCTTGATATATTAATACTCCTACCTTCCTAGCACTTTGCCATTGGCATTATGATAGAGAGTGATTCTGTTTCCCACAGCACAGAACTTTGCCTATGGCTGAACACTTTTATTTTTGTCCTTCGTATCATTTCTACAGCACGTACACTGGGGATGATGGATGCTTTCTTGGTCACTTTGCCTCCTGAGTGCCTTTTAGCTTCCATCTGTGCTCAAAACTAATTGTTGTTATTGTTTTGGTCTTTTCTCCTGGATAGTTCTGCTGCCCTTCCTCTTTAGAAGAGGATCTCAAGGATTTAGAAGGAGATATCAAGGATCACTTTATCAAGTTCTCAAGAATAGAGTCACATCCACCTACCAGAATCCATTAGGCATTCTCTAGGGTTTTTCACATTATAGACACACATCAGTTTTTAGTTACATAGAATAAATATTTTCTCTCATTACTTGCTTTGAGGAAAAAAAATAACTGCCTCTGTGGAGTTTTTTTTAAGTTTATTTGCATAAAATCATTGTACTTATTAACTTCCTTTATCATCTGTTCTGTCCATAATTCTTCACAATAGAGTTCACTGAGTCCTTGCCTCTTTCCACTAATGAGAAAATGAAAAAGACAATGAAGGAAAAGGGCTTGGGCAGAGGTTTTGTTATTATTGTTGGGGTTTTTTAACCTGAAGTATCAGTTTGTATAGAATTCTGCTGCTTTTACACATACAAAATACCTTGTCTAGAAAGCCAGCATTCAGTCCAACTCTATCCACGTTGTTACGCTTTCTTCTTGAGAATCTCATTAAATTGGTCATTTCTACTACATTTTTTTTTTCTACTGAAACAACAGAGGAATAAATGTCTCAAAAACGAACTAACACTTGCTTTAAGAAAACACTGACAAGGATGTTGAATCTACAGTTCGTGCCACTTGCGGAAAGATAATGCTAGGTATTTCTTCCAAACTCACCTACTTTGTGAATTCTGCTCCTCCCTGCAAATTCTATCACGGCTGTGTTAATGAAAGCAGAAGAGGAAAGTAAAGTAAAAGGGAAGTAAGAAAAGTGTCATGTAAATATTCCCCATAAGCAGTCCAGATAGTCATACAAATACATAGGTCATGTTTGTTCGATTTTTTAAAAAAAACTACAGATATGAAGTCATGTCTCAATTATAAAGACAACTGAAAGAGGCAAATCCAAAGAGTGGCTAGGTTCCAGATCTGTTTGTGATGCATAAATTTTTTCTGAATTTCATATGAAGTATTCCAGATCTTTAGGTATTTATATGATATTTCATGTATATATATTTACAGGACTTGTGTGACTTGCAAGCTGAAACTATTTTTGAAACAACATATTCTATTTTAAAATATAGTGACATTGTTCAAAAGTGGAATCTTTCTCAAAATTTATTACATGAGTTAAAACAGCACCTTTACTGAAGCTGCACATTCAAAATTGCATACTACATGCCATATTCAAGATTATGAACGTTATTTAAACTTCCTCTACACATGCAGATAAATAAACCATCAGCTATTTAAAGAAAGTTTCCAAGACTTGGGAATGAACTCCTTAGAGTATTTACATGAGTAAAAGATTTGTCATTGCCTTTAGTAGAGCTAGATATCAAATTTTGGCTCATTCATCTGAGAACAGAACTTTCTCCATTAGCAACTTTTTAACAACATTTACGCACCTCATCTATTCATGGGGGTTAGGTGAACCTGAAAGTGAGAGGACTAATCACATGAAATTAATCTAATTGAATATGGTCAGCACCCACTAGCAAACTAAAATGAATCTGCTGACATTTTTATTCTAGTATTGCTTTAAGGATAATTGGGAGAATAATTTTGAGTCACTAAAAGGTTTATTTTCAGTAAACTTAAGCCCTACCTCTCACAAGACTTTACAGGAAAATTCCGGCTTTGAATAATGCCAATTGCTTTCTTACAAACTTCCACACAACATTTCCTGATCAATAATATATTCCTGATAAACAATGAACGAGTCATATGTGTTCCAGTATGGAAGACATGCATTTTTCCTGCATCTTTTTTCATGATACCAAGCCTAAAGTTACCATAAGCGTGTAATCTTATCCAATATTGCATATATTTTAGACCTTTTTATGCTGACTCATACCTTTCAAGTATTTAAATAAATTTATATAAATATATATAAATCTCATGTGAGTTTTACTATCAAGAGTATTTCTACTGCACATTTTTTCAGTGTATTTAATTGTTGCATTATAAATATACCAGAGAATACAATATAATAGAACATGAGGACTTTTAAAACACTTTTTTCATGGTCTGGTCAAATTATTACTAACTGAAAGAAAACTAACAAAACATGGTGTGCTGAACATTTTTCCCCATTTTATATCTATCACTCAAAAATAGTAAAAATAATTTAAATTATTTTAGTATAATCTGGCACAAGTAAAACTTTTAAGGATCTCTTCCCTTTCACAGTTTCAAATGAACTTTGAAAAGCAATCTGTAAGCTTCATAAATAATGTCCATGTGGCTTTTAAGTAATTTATATAGTCTTTTCAATGGAAATAAGCAAACCACTTAATCACTGAACATGCATTTAGTTTATTTTAAGGGTTAGCCTTTTCATTATACAACATTTGCTAGGGCTTATAAAATAAAATACTAATCCATTTATAATGAAAAGAGTAACCTTTAAAATAAAAAACATATTTGTAGTAGTTTTGACAAAGAGTAATGGCACAACTAATTGTTTGCTATAAACATATAACATACATATGTTGACACAAGACATATAATAAAATCAAAATGTCATAAAACAGTTATTCCACTTGAAAAAGCTACCTTTACCATTGCACCATTCATACATTTTGGATAGAGAATATTCAGAGGATAAATATTTAGAATAGCTCATTCTCCTGACGTACGCAGAGCCCCCAGGCAAAATTACCACTCCCTTTGGAATTACCAGTGGAGAGAGGAGCCCAAACCCCTTTGCCTAAACAAACTGCAGCCTGCCTCCACACCAGCTTTTGGAAATTCTGGCTTTCACCTCTCATATGCAAAATGGGAATAGACTGTCATACCATTATGCTGGGTAGTATTTTTTCCCCACTGGATTTTTTTCCCCACACTGGATTTGCTCAAACTCCTCAGAAATAAGATTCTACTCTCTTTGATACAGGAGCTCATAATCTAATCTTAAAGATAGGTAGTACTATCTTTTATCAAGGAAATGAATTTATTTTCCATATAAAATTTACACCAAATCATAAGTTGCACTTTACGTTTCACTATCATATTTTCCAATAACTGTTTAGCTAGAGAAATGCCAAGTTGCTCCTTCATCATTTAAAAATGCCTGTGTTACCTTTTTAAGTAAAGGACATTTCGCTAAATACAAGGTTACTTCAGTCTTTTAAAACAAACAGAGTAAAAAGGAAAATTACTTTCGGCTCTTAATAGCTAGCTCCTGTTTTGCCCTAAGGATAGCAAAGGTGGAAACGTAAGGTAGAAAGACTTGGCCCATTATGATACATTCTCTGGTCTATAAGCATAGCCCTACACATTCAGCGGCAGGAGAAACTCAGATTTTGAAGCACACAATGATATATTTTATTTCCATATTTAGACACACAGTTGTCTATGGCAACCTTCAGGTTTTTAAGTCATTTCACTTAGTATCACTTAAAATCTTATTCTGTGCCATGTTGACCCCTTCCATAGGAAGACAAGGGCACTCAGCACCACATAAGCTCCTGTGCTTAGCAAGGAAAAAATTACTAAAAGGAGTTAAATAAAAAACAACCAACAACACCAAACCCACATTACTTAGACTGATTTAATGACTTACTGGTGACCTGACAGGGGAGTATTTAACAAAGATCCCTTTGAGAAATTCAGATTACAATTTCATACCTGGAAACCTAATATCAGAGCTGGATGAAAACTTTGAGGTGTGATCTTGTCCTTCAGAAATCTGTGTTTCAAAGGCACAGAGCTCCCTACTGCTCACTAATTCCATTGAGAGTTCAGTATCATCTAAAAGTTGATCAACTCGTGGAGAAGTGAATTAGGGTTTGTACCTGCATCGCTATGACAAATGGAAATTTGGTGGTGAAATATCTGGACAGGTTTTTAGAAACAGATACTTCTCTTTATCTGTGCCTCCTTCCCTTGACATGAATAGAACATCAAAAAGCATGTAGAGTTGATACGCATAAGCATGAGCCTGGTATGTTATTTGGGGAGAACTATGATAAAGCAAAGTAGAAATCCATAATTCTAGGGAAATAAATACTAAGATCTTTGCTTTTGTGGTATCTAACCACTAGTTTTAGAATAATAAATGATCATTTTTTTCAGCAATGTTCTCAAGAAGACCCTTTTGTCACTAAGCGATGAAAATAAGGAATTTGTTACAACTTGCAACAATATCAGAAAAACCGTCACTTTCCCAGTTTTTCACGTGCACTGTTCATGCGGTGCTCAAAGGGGTCTGACCGTCTCGTGCATAAGTGTGCCCGAGCATGCCGAAGCCCCTGAAACTGCACACGCCCCTTGTTTCTATTTCCTTGTCGTTGCCTGCCGCTGCCATGACCCAGCACAGATCTTGCTCACATTTCTATGCAAGTACCAGTTAGGACACTGTGTGCTTGGGTCTGTGCACAAAGGACAGGACAAGAACGGGCTATATTCAACAAGACACAGCTCATCTTGCTAGGTCTTACTCACACTATTCTAATGGGTTGAGTTAGGACACACTGAATGGTGCTCCAGAGTATTCTTTTTTCAAAATAGTACTGGAAAGAAGTAATTTGCTGGAAAACACCTTTCACTAAAGCATTCAGCAACATTATTGCATTGGGTAAAAAAACAAAAGCAGGATGTAGTCATGATGGAAACTCATGATCTATTGTCATTGCCTTCTGTGAACATACATCGCTGCAGTAGGTTGGTATTTACCTACCCTATTCCCTTCTGTACGTGCTGCTGAAGGTGTATCTCTATTCGTAGTGAGGATGCATTTTTTCTCCTTCACAATTAAAGTGGGATTTTCACACTTGCACTTTACAGCATTGGTTTTAGTCGAGTTGTTTATTTTAGTAAAAACGTCTTTCTGCTTGCTTTATTCCCTGAACACTAAGAACGGCATTTTACAGTTTCTCTGTGTACCGTCTTAGGAAATTAAGGATTTGTTACACCACGAATCTGAGACCAGTAAAAAGGCACAAAAAGTTCACTGTTTCTCAATTAAAATGAGTTTGTTTCAAGTCAATATTTCTTCAGTTGCAGATTTACTGTATGCTACCTGCTACTATTTACATAATATACAGTAATTGCTAAGAGACGTGTTGAAAATATACCATTAGTATTATTTACTCCAGGAATCCAAGTGCAGAAACCAAAACATATCATGAATTTTTAATATTTTTCATAAAACAATGACCTTCTTTTTGCTTCACTTTCAAATATGGCAAAGAGAAGGTCATCGAGCTGAAATATTTCTTGTATACAGTAAGAGCCTGATCCAACAGTCTTTGCAAAAGTAAAAGTCCCATTGACTTATGTTAAATGTAGCACTTTTCTTACAAGAGAACTGCAAATTCAAGCACTAATTAGGTCCCTGGACAGAGTCTCAAAAGCACTGGTAAGTGAACCTAGGAAGCACTGATACTATGCAATCTAAACACTATAAATATGGTAGCAACAAAGCTGAATACAGCAAATTTCACAGCCCCATCCTGTGAATCCATATTAATATAAATGGCCTCACTCATACTCCGTTATAAATAAGGGAACGGTTAAAAAGATTGCAGATTAGGTCTTTTTTCTGAACGAACTTAGTCTTTTCAATTTCCCTAAATTTAACATATGGATGTATTCTTCTCAACTGAATTTTAAAAGGATCTGAAAATAGCTGCTTTGCAAATTATATTTGACTTATGGGTAGCAGTCTGCCACTTCCTCCCACAGACAAGCAAATATACATATGTATGCTGTCATATTTTTTATTCCCCCCGTTGCGTTTTTTTGTTGCTTCCTGTCCTTTATTTGTATTTTGTGTTTCATAATGCATTAATTGCTATACCTGTATTTTAATCCTATGCATATTAGATATGACACATTTACAAATATTATTTTTATACCATTTCCGCTCACTACATACCACTTTTGCATTCATATCTACAACTGAACCACACAAACAAAATGTTACTTTCACATCAGCATGCTAAGCAGCATTTTGCACTCTCTTATTTCTTAACCCAAAACATCACAAAAAGAGTCAGAAATCTAAACTGCAGTAAGGTATCCGCTGCTTTTCCTAATGGGGGAACCAAAAAGCACTATCATACCTCAGGCCCTCAAAAAGAATTGAGGGATTGAATATTTTACATTCTATATTTTATATTGTTTACTTTCTTAGGGGACTCTCTGTCAGTTTTTAGCTATCACAGATGCACAAAAACTATTTCATCTTATCTATGAATAAATTTGCTTTTCAGCACACTACTCATGTTTACTTGCCTAATCATGAAGAACTTCTTTATCCAAAATTATTGGTTTTAGTTTTAAAAAATGAAGATGCTACTTTCCATAATATGGATACAAGATCCAAATTTTCAAAAGGTGTTCTGAAATGAGTCTCTAATAATTACAGTTGTCCCCAGTTCCTCAAAGGCGAAGACTAAGTGCAAAAAAACTAAGCACAAGAAAAAAAAATTCTCATTTTGATTACTTATGCTCTCCCTTAGTCTCATTACTTTTACCCGCTTGAGAGAAAAGAGAGTAAGAGGGCTCAGGAACGTCTATAGGGGCTTTTGCATAAAAGCAGCCCTGACCTGGGAAATTGGTAGGTGCAAATGTGTGGCAGGTTGGTGACGGCACCAAGGGACCCCCAGTCCTAGCAGCCTGCCAGAGGCTGCAGCAGACAGCGGGTCATGTAGGCGTGGGTGGCTATACCAAGCCCAGAGAGCCTTTGCAAGGGATGAGAAGCAGAAGATCCTCTCTTAAGCAGCAGTAGCAAGCCCAGCACCTCCAAGGCCACTAGACTAGACTTCTGCCGGGTAAACAGGTCTGGTATGGCAAACTCTGACAAGCCTCTGGATCAGCCTGTGGCCCCTATGGGTCATACAGGGGATGAAAAGGAGTAGCAGAAGCCAGTGGTCTCTGCACCATTTTGCTTTGCCAGTGTAAATCCTGCTCAGGCAAGGAGAAATTCTCAAGGTGATTGAATTAGATATTTGCATTTTCTTGCATGTACTATGATGCAATTAAGTGCATACAGTGCTTATTAAAAATATTTAGAATATGGTTAACACCTTTTTGCCTTTTGTAACTGTGTATTATTTGAACATATTGGAAGGCTAATGATGTGTTAACAAAATCCTGTTCAGCTTTCTTGTCAGCATTTCATAAACATTCCACATGATGCGAATTTCTGAGCATCTGAGAAAAGGTGCAAGTACTGCACTGAACAGAAGCAGCATTTCATCACCTGTTACAAATATTTAACATACAATGCAGATATTGTTCCAACCATAATAAAATTATTCACAAGGTTTTGGTAAATTAAGTTGCTGCTTTTATCATATAGTTAACTTGCGTATTTATGGCAACTGTACTGGAATGCTTTTAAATTCTGCTTTGAAATGGTACAAACAAAAAGGAAAAATCACATGACTAGTTCCAAATGCTGGGGTGGTGACCCTTCTAGATGAGCTAAGCTAAATTATGGTAGCAAGATGACACAATATTCAGGACAGGGTATTTTTTGCTTTTCTTTTTTTCTCTGCATAATTATCCTAGAAACTCACACATATTGCTTTGAAGGAAAATACATTTTATCTTTTTTTCCTCAGTCTGAATAACAAACTGAAGATGGCATGAAAGCAGTCCAATCAATACCCTTGGTACAAAGGCATTATTGTATTTTAGAGGTAGAAACACGTGAAGGCATATGGAGAAATTATTATTTTTCTTTTACACAGACAGATGACTTCTGTCATTCAGTTTCAGCGTACAAATGGAATACCTCCCATTTTCAGCCTTCCTGTAAAACACCAGCTTCCAGATGATACAGTAGCTGGTCTTATTATCATTGTCAATAGTTCCATTTGGCAGTAGACAGCTAATTCTTTTCATGTGCTAATGATTAATCAGACAAGTCTATTTACTAATGTATCAGAATGCATTAGAAATATAGGTAATGAGGGACAGAATATCAATTTATTTATAAATGAACTGCACTTACATTGGATACGTATTGACTCAAGTCAAAGAATAAAGTAGAAAATATAATATACATGTAAACCATTACAATGAATTAAAAGAGAATTTCAAAATGCCTTGAAACACATTTCTATTGACTCCTCCACAAGCCAAAAGGGATGTCACAGTTAGGTTTTCCAATACAGACACCACAACATGCCCCCCACAACTACAGTACCTGTAGCTGTACTTCTTCACAAATGTTCTAATGCAACAGTACAAACATTGTATTTGCATTTCAGAACTCTAAGCTCCAGCACCAGGTTTGTGCAGATAGATAAATATGTCTATATCGTCAATATTAAAGATATTAAAATGAGAGACATGCTTCAGCAGAATATCCTGACCACTAGCAAATTAACAGTGCTTTGGGAATCATCTTCAGAGTGATGAAACCTAATTTGCCTAAACTTTTTAGCAGTTGTAGGAAACACAGGATAGACATCTGGGTATGACATTTATGAGACAAATGCCAACTTGGAGCAGCTGATCAAAAGTTTTGTGTTACCGACACATTGTTTCTGAACAGGTTTTAATGCAGAGTACACTCGTGTCCCCTTGTCTGTATTCTAGCACAATTACGCTGGTATTAGAAACTGCTAGCTATCATCTACTAACTGCCAGTTTAAGAAAACATATCTTATTTACTCCGATTATTCTGTAGTCATTATTTACATCAACTTCTCATATTTCCCAGAGGACATGTTAAACAGGTATTTTTTGAGGTCTGGCACAGTTAGTACACAGTACTACCCATTCTTAGCTCTAAACAAAATATTTCTGCTTAATTTACTGCATCTATTACTACTAGTTTCCTTTTGCTCATAAATGTTGTGTCTCTCAACACTGATATTTCTCAGTGAGGACAGGCACTAGAAAGTAGGGAGGAGTCCAACATGAGACCAGTTTAAAATGTTAAAAGTTTGAGGTAGAATCCAAATGTTCAAACGTAGTTTCCAGACAAACTCCTTTTATTTCTTAAAGGTAAATATTAGAAATCCAGAGGTTAAGATTCAAGAAGCCTTTTGCTATTGCATATTTGAAAACCGCAACTGGTTTAACAATCCCAGCAATGTATCTGCAGTATTGTCATCTTTGAATACCACTACATCCATTATTAATGCGCATAGAAATATTAGTTTGTATAAGCACCTACACAGTTTGATCATACAGACACACGAATGTATTTGCACAGGCTATGTCTGCATCTGGACGTTCCATTTAAGAATGTACAGCTTTTAATGCTTTATCCAGTGAATGCAACAACTCCAAGTGCCAAAGAAATTTTGCCAAAATTAGTACGTAGACTTAAGGCAGAGAAACACGTCTTTGGAAAACAAAAGAAAGAAAATAAACAAAATCATATGAATCACACCATTTAAAAAAGAAACAAAAAAATGCCAAAACCCCCATCAAACTGATTTTGTCACCACTCAAAAGTGGAATAAAGCTAGATGCTAGAAACTTTCATTGAATCTTCATATGAAAGTCTTTATCATTTTCAATGATGTAACAAACTCAGAAAATTTAATTTGAGTTTCCGTGCAAACAGGTACACAGGGGTACGGATTCAAATGTACGTCTGAGTTACAGTGCCCTATTATGCTGTGACCGACAGCGTGAGAATTTTTCCTGTCGGGAGCAAAGTAAAACATGCTCCTGAAGCGTGTTCCCCTGAGGTATTCTGGAATAGCTCCACACCATGGCTGGTATATTGGGTTAAACAGCCCAATTTAAACTGATAGCACCAGTTCCTTTTTAGTTCTGTTTCTGTTGCAGAGCAGGTATAAAGATCTTTAATGCTTAGATCCAGTTATAACACTATGAAAAATACACTGTGAAATACCAGCATGGCAGACTGAATGCGAGTGGCCTGAGTATGTGTGAAAATACAGACACAAGGATAATGAGAACACACCAATACATTACGAATCCTACATAACCTTTTTTTAGACAGTTTCACTGTATTTAAAACTGCCTTGAAATTTTATCTAAATGTATGTGGACCAAAAGCACAACTGAAACCAGATCCCAAGACTACTTGAAAGGATATTTGACATGATAGCTCGGTGATTAGAAACAAGAGAATTAATGCCAGCTCTGTTCATGTGCACAGATAAACATGAAAGCTGCTCAACTTTATTCCCAATAAATAATTTGCTGGATACTCTCAAGAGAGGTCTATGGAGGATAAGCTGACCTTTGTTAAAAATGTAACCATTTTCATAGTACTGCTTTAATCATGGGTAAAATTTTCAGAATTTGACAACCTTTTCTATTCCCCTGATAAAAGCTCTTCTTCAAGAATGTCTAATGCTGCTTCTTACTTGGTGTTCAATAGAAACCAGTCTATAACGCAATGCACTCCCTTTATGTGATGTTTAGATATGAGATTGATCTCAGAGGACACCCTGGAGTTCTGAAAGTAGGATTATTGGATTTTGTGGCTTTCTCAGATGTCAGAGATCTTTAAACACTGTCTTGCAAAGTTGCTACATCCCAACTGTCTGTGAACAGCTTATGAACTCATCAGAGAAGATAGTCTCCATGTTAATTAGACTTTAAGGGGGAGATGCAGCTTCCCACCCCATCAAATTAAATACAAGGACTTTCACATGCTACAAAATTATTTACTTAATCAGTAGACTTTTTAAAAGATAGGCTATTGACATGAGAGAGAATTCAGAGTTCAGAGCAACTGAGATACAAAAGGCACTATTAATGCAGTTAACACATGTTTAGAAACTCTACATTTCAGTTTTACTCTTACCCTGGAAAATGCACTGGACTCTTGTTGAACTGAAAGAAAATTATTTATTAGCATCTTTAAATGGCTATATACAGCCTTTTCTAGATACGCAAGTTTGGATGGACAAGAATTGACAGTATCTACCACTTCTGCCATTTGCTGTATCAAAAGCTATTAGAAACATACGCATTCTCTGAATTAATTTCTGTTTGTGTTTAAAAAAAAAAAGGGGGGGGGGGAGAGAGTAAGCTTAAGTGAAAACAAACCCTTTACTCCTTGAGCCGAGATAGGTTGACAAAGTTATTTCCATTCTATGGAGGATGTGAGAATTACATTTTGTTATGTTCCAGTTAAAACCAAAAACATTTCAGAGTTGCCTGGGAAAGGGATTTGCAGCTCTCTGCCAAGTTTATAATGAGCTAGGACCCTAAAAGCACTCAATGAATGTAGGAAGGCCAATACTCTAAGAGCTCCAACTCCGAGTCGCACATCTGGTACCACCCGCCACCCCCAGGGACTGAGACATTCCGTTCGGGTGGTCTGCCAAGGGGGCTGGCGTCCGTGGGGAGCCTGGCTCTCTCTTTGCTAGCCAGACAGGTCTCCAAGTTGTCAGAAATTGAATTATTTAATTGTAATCAACCCCAAAATATTTTTATACTGACATTCGTCAGTTTGGACTCTTTTAAGTTCCATCTTTATGGACTTAAAACCATTCCCCTCCCTGTTTTTCTGGTGCTTCAGCACTGGTTTGCAAGGGGCCAGTTCTGGCAAAAAGCAAGAACCTGATTTCTGAGGTCAAAGATTTCAAACTTGATGCCAGAAGTGGCAACTTCCTATCATTGAGGGTTAGCAGTGCGAAAAGGCCTGGGATAGCTTTTGCCTTAAAAGCCTTATTTTTTACTGAGCTTTATTAAGACAGTTTTGAACCCTTTCTTGGGGACCTTATTACTTCTACCTATAGCATACACAGAGGCATTATACAGACAAAGCCACTATACCAATATTTGCAGCGTTTGAACCGCCATTCTGGGCTGAGACAGAGAAAGACAGAATTTGCCTTCCACACTTTACAAAACAGCTTACAATTTATTACTTAGACAAAACACCTATTTTAAGATTATCTGGTTAATAACCTGAACCAAGCATCTAATCAAAAGCTCTTTAAAAAGACGGCAAAATCATTCTTTTGTCTTCAGTAAGTTTTTAGCTGTTACAGATTCATAATCTGCATTATTCTTTATAATGCAAGTGTAAACAATATGCACATTCATTTATTGCTCCTCCCTGTCCAAAAGATATACAATTTCTGAGGGACAATCTTTCAAAACACAAACGTTGCTGCTGAAAAATGAAATATAATATACATAACTGTTAGTTATTTTACCATAGTAATTGTAAATCCTTGTTCAAAGCTATTACAATAATTCCATAGAAATAATTACCCACTGAGCTAGTAACTCTAGTTTTATGGACCACATATGTAAACTAGAAAAACTAATGTTTTTCACATAGTTATCTGCTGTACATAAACATGCAAATTGAAAGCCTACTTCACAGAACTGGTAGAAAAAAAGATTTTATTTTAAAGTGATGACTAAGAAAGTTAAAATTTTCCTAGTAATTTCACAAATATTCTTATTGGTGGCTTACTGTGAGCTATATCCAGAATGTGAAATGTGTTTAATTTACTTTAGACTTTTTGGCTGCTCTTTTCTATGTTACAGGTTTCTTACTCTTATCATTGCTCCACTGGAAAAATCCAACATGTTTAAGTCAGTTTGCTACAAAGGTGCTTCAAGATGTTGGTTAGTTATAGAATTCAGACAGTACATGGCACCACAGAGCTGTTCTGATTTCTCCCCTCTCCCACCAAAAGGGAAGAAAATAAATACTCAGCTTTCATAGCAACAAAGCAGCAAAAAAAGATTGTTCTATAATAACAGTGTAAGTCTGGAACCTAAGACAATTTCAATTAATTTTAAGACAATATCTTTTAAAATCCAAACTTTTTCATCACAATCATTTTAAAGGGTTTGGACAAGTCTTGTAGGTTGGTGTTTTCAAAACACATAGTATCTTTAAGAACCTCACATCCAAGTATTTCAGTCACTTGTGAATAATACAATTTAGTCTTCTACATAGGCCTGCATTAACAAGTGACCAGATGCAGACAAGCATACAGAAACTCTCAGGTTAGCATAAACACACAGAATAAAGTCCGGAGGATTGGGAGTCGCATTTCACAAGAATTTTAAAGCTCTTACAACAACAACTGTACTAACGGACCCAGAGTTTGCTGCTTTAGTCTGGGCTTTGTGACCAATAGTGGAGGGAAGGTCTGGCCTCTCCAAGGGCATATTCAGTAACAGTGGGCTGATAAAGAGAGAATTTCCTACATGTCCATGCCAAGGATAACAGCATTGCTAGAGCAGGCAGGCTCAAGACAGATACCAACGCATCCTGTTACAAACATATTGATAAAGTCCACTCCAATGAGGAAATAGGGCAACTTTGTCTGGATCTTGGGATCCTGAGTAGGGCTCTGTCTTTTGTTATCCAAGGACAATTCTCACAGCCCTCACATGATAAATCACTTTGCAGTACAGAGTAGTATTATCACTTTAACACGTGTGGAAAGGAACAGGAGTGAAGCCAGTAAGAAGCATGTTTTCCCCCCTGGAAAAGTAGGCTTGTCAACATAACCCTCAAAAGTCAAATTCAGGGAGACTCCGCCTTAGCAGAATGAGGCAGATACAAAACCACACAACTGCAAGAAACAATGAAAAAAGGAAAGGACAGTCCTCAGAGGACTCAGGGAAGAGAACCAGGGAGCAAAATATTTTGCTTTCTAGACTGAAGGTAACAAAACCCCTTCACTTCAGAGAGGGTGGAATGGCCTCCAGAAGGTCCTATAGAGTAAGACACAGTAGACAGAGCCTGCAGTACACTCACCACAGATAGCACTACTGCTAATGCCAAATGCTCCCAATAAGCAAAGGCAAAATAAGTAAAATACATGCAATTGCAAGAATATGAGAATATAGCCCACATTTAGCAAGATAGCCCATCTTTCCTTTCTGGAAGTCCCAAAGCTCACCCATGACAGTCCTCTGCTGGAATTTCAGGAAGAGAAAGCACTTTTAAATTGCTTATTATAGCAGGTAGTCATAATGAAGATAAATACCTTTTTTTCAGCTCCTCTTTGCTGCATGCTATTTGCCACTTTGTGATCAAGCTTTTCTTTCTGTTTTTTTCAGAGACTTTTTTTTTCCCCTGTTAACTTCTGTCTTGTGCAGTATTCTAATAGCCTGTACTGATCAGACAGCATTGGCAAGAGGCTATTAAAACATATGTAATCAATTTTATTATTTTGTAGCACTTGCTAAAGGCTTTGTTTAATGAGAGAGCTAATGATATTGAAAATGCAAGGAGTAGTGTTAGAAACTATGAGAAAGGCACAATGTTCAAAGTTTGGAGTGTGTTTGCCTTGGAGCATCCCTTGGTTAACTGGCTAGTGCGATTGATGAATGCACCAGGCTTCCAATTGCAGTCAGGGCAAAAGGAAAGTTGTTAAGTAGTGCTCATATGTCAGCTTCGATGGTCAGAATACCATACCACAAAACCAAAATGCAATTCAGCACGACTGGCAACCATCCATCAAACAGGTCGAAAATTGAATGAACTTACAACAAAATTATCCCCGGTCGAAAGGGAGTAGCATTCCTATGGGTTGCGGTAAGACACTTTGACAGAGCGCTTGCTCGCAGCACATGGCAACTGTGGCCCTCAGTTCCAGCTTCTACCACTCCCAGGGCTTTCATAAACACTTAACATTTCATAAAAGTTACAGTTTTACACGTGATTTCCAAGCTACGAAAAATGTACAGGGTGCATTGCCCCTCCTGCTCTAACATGCTTTATAAACAGTGGCTAGAGCAGCTGACCCAGATGTACTCAGAACTTAGTTTTTCAAGATTTAAAATCTGCTTTACCTGATGCTTTGTGCTCCATTCAGGATTCAACCATAAAACAGGGAAATGGAATATTTTGTGCCTGGTGCTATACTGTTACACCTGGTTTCTTCTCTATTTCACACTAAGCAGAGGTGTCTCTTAGAAGCTTTAGAAAAAGGCATTAAAGAAAGTGAGGAAAAATGTCA
The DNA here is from genome assembly GCF_030936135.1 of Gavia stellata. Taxonomy (NCBI): domain Eukaryota; kingdom Metazoa; phylum Chordata; class Aves; order Gaviiformes; family Gaviidae; genus Gavia; species Gavia stellata. The sequence goes on along the minus strand of NC_082608.1, from coordinate 6,505,762 downwards.
AGAACTTGTAAATAAACAGCTGGCTTGCAACATATGTATTTTCTTCTATATTTTTTAGGTGCCATAATCTACAATCCATATCTGCCAGCCTTGTAGCATGCAGCATAATTTAACTGTAATTGATAATGTAAGGGCAGATGGAGAGAAGTGTCAGCTCCTGCTCACATCCTCTGGGGATGCTACAGAAATCAAAGCAGATGGTCCAATTGCTTCTTATTTATGTGTTGCTGCTAGCTCCTCTGCTTGCAGGATAATGGATCATTATTGCCTGCTGTGCACAAACACCAATATGCTTTTAAATCTGGTTCTCAAACCTTATGAAAAAGCACTATATTTCATATTAATTTGTGAAGGTGCACTTAACAGGGTCCACTGATTTTAATTTATAACTTTCAAAAGAAAACAGGTTCAGCCATGGATTATTTTTTCATAAAATAAGTGATCAACTGAGATCTCTAGCAAAAGATTAGACTAGTTAACTGATCACACATGCTTAGAGAATACAGAGCATTAAGTTATGATATGAATGATACAGTATAATGTGGTTTTATTTATTGACCAGTCTCTGTCAACAAAGGCAAATCTCCTTAAAATGATAACTTCAAATATGTATCAGGTAAGATATAGCGATGTCACTCGAATCCTTTGTTTACCCAAGACACTCATGAATTCTCTCAGAGATACCAGTTAGGAAACCTGCTTCTCCTAGGAGCTCAGACAGGCTGTGG